>NW_007247197.1:120504-121075 GCF_000164805.1 Carlito syrichta
CCGAGCTGCCTGCCTCTGGCCAGCACTCCTGCTGTCCCCTCTTCTTCCCCGCCCTTGCCTCCAGCCGCTGGCCCTCGCCTGGCCCTGCTCCCGAGACTCTGGTCCCTGCCCCTCGCTCCTGCCTCCCTCCAAGAAGCCTGTCCCATCCTCTGGTGCTCGTGTCTCAGCTCCTGGTTCCTGTCCCTCAATGCCACCCGACCCCCATTCCCTTCAGCCCTCCGAATCTCGACCCCCATGCTCGCGTCCCTGTCCCCCCAGTGCCTGACACTGTCCTCTGTCCCCATCCCTGTCCCTCTCTCCTCCACACCTCCTGTCTTCCCGCCAGTCCCGTCCCCATGTCGCCGGTTTCCGACCCGCAGGTCTCCGTCCCCAGCTCCGCAGCCCTCAGTCCTGTCTCCTGTCCTTTCTCTCTGTCTCCCAGTCCCCCTTGCCGCGTCCCTCTTCCTCGACCCCGGGGCTCCACCTCCAGCGCGCCGCCCCTCAACCCCTGGTCTCTTCCCGGAGTCACCCCCGCCCCCAGACCGAGGATCCCGGGCGCCGGAGCTCAGGGTCGTGGCCAAGGAAGTTGAGC
>NW_007247197.1:121360-130581 GCF_000164805.1 Carlito syrichta
ACACTCGGACGCCCACGCGCCGCGGGCAGAGGCAAACTCAGAGGCACCTTCGTGCGTGTATGTATAAAACTCCCCACCTCCTGCACCCCAAGGACCGGGCATGCAGTGGCCACGGGGCTAGGGGAGCCTTCGGTTACAGGGGTCATGAGTGTAGGCTCAGGGACAAGAAAGACAGGGGTTTAAACCCTGGCTGGGTGGCTGTGGTTAAATTCCTTCACCTCGCTGGGTCGCATCTCCCTTGTGTGTAAAGCAGGGATGGCAGTGTGCATGTCCTAGAGGGTGCGGCCCAGGGCGGGTGACACAACCGCTTTCCAGTGATTGCTTTTCCCTGGGGGACCCTCCCCCCCTCCAGCACCATGCCTGGGAGAGGGGTCTCAGCCCAGGCTCTGACCTGGGTCCTGCCCAACCACCCTCAACCCCCTCATGTGCCCAGCCGGCCCAGCAGTCAGGGAAGCAAGTCAGAGGCGCGCAGCCTCCTGGGATTGTGGGTGCCTGCTGGGGGCCAGTCCCTGCTCTACCCCAGGCTTCCAGCCGGGACGGACAGTTATTCAGCCCCTTTGCCTTCACTCCCAGCTCCTGTGGTCCCCGGGGAAGAGTCGGACCCACGGCTGGAGGGAACACAGGTGGCTAAGGGTTATGTGGGGACCACATACTGTGGGCAGCCCCTGACCAGGTGCTCTATACACCTCTGCAGTTGACACACAGCCCTGCAGAGAGGCGCACCCAAGGAGACGGGCGCTCAGGGCATCGGCCGCAGGTGAAACCCTGGAGAGGTGCTTGGGCCAGGTGTGAGCTCCCACACTCGTTTCTTTCCTCTGCTTCCTTCTTTCTTACAGGAAGAGGGCGATAGCTCTGTGTAGGAGCCCTCCCTCTGCCCCCCCAACTCAGACCGATGGCCTCACAGACAAAGTGAGCCTTCTGTCACCAGAGGCATTCAAGCAGATGCTAGCTAGAGAGTGTTCTGAGATGCTAGGAAGGGGAAAGGGGACCCTGGAGAGCAGATTGGATGAGACCCATCATGGCAAACTCCTGCCCGCATAAGACTGGTCAGCATCCTAACGAAACCTGCCAGGCAGCGCTCCCCACCCCAGCCAATGTGGCCAGTGGAGATGTCGGACCCGGTTTTGTGTGCTCTAGAGAAGTTGCATATCTGGAACTCTTATGGAGTATCTCCTGATTTTTAAAGCTGGCAACTAATGCAAACATTTAAATACACCATCGCGTGGGCAGGCCTGCAGGTGGGGTGGTCACAGCCCGCAGGACTCCAGACTGTCCCCCTTGGCTCCTCGGATGGGAGAGTCCACGGCTGGGAACTCACTCCTGGGGTGTTGGGGGTGGGCCAGGAAAAGGTAGACGGTGCAGTGTGCAGGGCGGTGGTCACAGGCACACAAAGGCACCCCCACCCCAGCCAGGTGGGGAAGGCTTTGTCAGGGGCCGGAGCTCTGTACCCCCAGGAGGATGTGGAGCCAACCACACCTGGGTTTTGCCCATTTTGTGGAGGAAGCCAAAGCAAGCAGGCGTTCTGGCTTCGGGAATCCTTGAGGGGGCTCTCAGTCGGGAGCCTGCCCCAAACTCCAGATGCTCTTCAGCCTTCCAAGTAGCTGGAACTACAGGCACGCACTACCATTCCCGGCTTTTTTTGTTTTTTGTAATGTAGAGACGAGGTTTCGCCAAGTTGCCCAGGCTGGTCTCGAAACCCTGAACTCAGGCTCAAAACCCTTGCCTTGCTCATGCCTATAATCCCAGCACTTTGGGAAGCCAAGGCAAGGGGATTGAGACCTGCCTGGGCAACTTGGAGAAACCTTGTCTCTACAATAAATAACAAAAAAAAAATAGCCAGGCATGGTAGTACGTGCCTGTAGTTCCAGCTACTTGGAAGGCTGAGGCAGAAGGATTGCCTGAGTCCAGCAGGTCAAGGCTGCAGTGGCTGTGAGTGTGCCACTGCACTCCAACCTGGGCAACAGAGTGAGACTCCAACTCAAAAAAAAAAAAGAAAGTTGCTTTGCCAAACGCCCCGTGGGAGACTCAGAGCAGCATGCTGTCAGTTGTCTCCCTGGCCCCTGGGAGGCTCCCAGGACACCCAGCCCAGGCGTGCCTCTATCTCTGCTGTGCTGTGTTTCCAAGGGGCGACTTGCCCCTCTGCCAGTGGGAAGAAAGAAACTCTGGAGGGATAGGCCCTTGGCGAGATGGTACCTTCTGTTCTGTCCTGCAGGGCCGGGGTAGGGGAGGGGGGAAGGGGAGGCAGGGCAGCGGGAGAGCCTTGGCTGGGGCGGGCGGGCTCTGGTGAGGCAAGACGTCCCAGCTGAGTACCGTCCACCGGCTCTGCCTCCCTCTCTTGTGGCATCCCTGAGCCCAGTGCCTCTGCCCACTTCAAAGACGAGCACAGTGAGCATGTGGGAGTCCTGGGGCTTGTGGCTTGTTTTGTCTCTTCTCCCCACTGGACTCTCAACTTCTCAAGTGTCCCACTAGGTCCTCCTGGTGTTCCAGGGATGTTCTCTGAATGACTGAGCGACTGACCAAGCAGTTGTCTGAGCAGCCCGTTCTTCGCAGGCCAAGCACGCTGGCACCAAAATGGAGAGCCATTTCTGGGTTGTGGGACAGCTGGGTTGTGTGAGCCGGGGACTGATGTTGGGGTGTGCCCACTAGGTGGGCGTGCCCTGTACTTTTGAGGGGTGACCCTGAACAGTGCTCACCCTCTCCCACCGGCACAGTGGGACCTTGCATACAGAGCAAGTGAGCAGAGGCAGGGCAGGCAGAGCCCTGAGTCCACCCTCCCCCTACTTCCAGGCCCCTTCCAACCCACACCTGTTCCTTCTGGGAGTGGAGGGAGGACTTGCAGGGAGCACCTGACATGCCCAACCACGTGTGGCCCCTCCCTGGAGTATTTTGTCTCACTTCACCTTTCTGAGCCTCAGTTTCTCCAATTGTAACAGGAAGATAATGTCAACCACTCAAAGGGTGGCTGGGAAGCTTACTTGGGTTCAGAGATGCAGACGTGCTTGTAAACCCACAGAGAGCTGAGACTGGAAGGTGCTGCTGTATGTCAGAGAGGGATTGGAGCCCACAGCTCTATGTGCCGGGGGTGAGGGGGAGGCTGCACGGGCACCATCTTAGCATGGGAGGAGAGATGATCCAGCAGGAGCCGGTGTGCATATGAGTGAGGGGACAGGGGGACTGGTGACCACATGTGACCACATCTCCACCCCTGGAGCCCCCTGCCCTGCCCTGCCTGGACACCCCGTGGCCAGGAGCTGTCTCACGCAGAGCTGGGCCTGGACTCCTGGAAACCCCAGCCCACATCTCCGAGCCGGCTTGGTCCACCGAGGGGCTGGAGGGGGCAGGTCATCTGGACACCTGCATGCCCGTTTCTCCTATTCCTCAGCAGGAGGATGGAGACCCTGGAGACCTCGGGAGAAGCTTGGGCTCCTGCCGTGAGGCCCACATCACCGACCCGCTCAGGGTTCGGGGTCTCCGTCTGTGACATGGCGATGGATGTGGAGGGGCCTGGCGCCAGCACACCTCGGGGCTGTGCTGGGCCCCGGGGCATGAGAGGTGACCCTCGGCTCCTTAGACAGCTCCCAGAAATGAGCAAGGAAGTAGCTTGTGTGGCACAGGGGCATGTCACCCAGACCGCGGGGATGCCTTTAGGCTGCACGCCTCGCCTCTGGAGTCAGGGCGGAAGCACCTACGACAGCCCCGTCACGTGGAAGTGTAATGTGTGCCACACGTAACTTCAGTGTTTTTAGCATTACCCCCCAAAGTAAAGGGAAACGGGAGAAACTAAACATAAGAGCACGCAGGTTGACTGAATGCTGGCTGGCAAGCTGTATTCACGTAGTCACCAGTTCACCAATTCAGCACGCACGCATCAGGAGCAGGAGGGTGGGTGGCACAGGCACGGTCCCTGCTCTCACAGCGTGGCCATCTGACGGGAAGGCAGGTCATCAAACAGGCAACGCAAAGTCCCCTTCCACATAAGGGAGCAACTCAGAAACCAGGCACCAAACTTTAAAACAAAAGTTACAATTTAAAGTATTTCCCCAAAAAAGACCTTTGGAAGCATCAAGTGCTGAATGTAATTAGCCCTTTCCCAGTGGCTCCAGTCATCATGGGAACCCAGAGTCATTGACCCACTCTCTGTGAAGAGGCCTGAGAGGTGAGCACCCGCATACTGTCTGTGGACTAACAATGAGTGCCTCCAGGGCCACCCTGGCAGCAGACTTCTTTGCCCTATGTTGCATGCCAGGCAGCCCCTTGGATAGCGTTCCTGTCTCTTCCTTCTCTCTCTAGCTGCCAGCTGCCTGTTCTTTGCTGCAGGGCGCTTGCCCCTGCTTCTGAGGGCTTCCGGCGGCCTCCTAAACTGCTGTTTCCCATCTACTGTGGACTTAAAAAAAATGAATGAAAGCCCGTTAGAATTGTTTGTAAAGTAAGAGTCTGTGGGCTCTAAGCGAGCCTTTCTCTAAGCGGAGAATGTGAATTTAGTGTCAACGTGTGGTGTGGCCGTTCTTGGGATGTTTGTTCTGGGGTTGGAGGGTAAGTGAGGTGTTGTTATAAATACAGAAGAGGCTTATTAATGGCCAGGCATGCACAGACTAATTGCTTCCTCCTGTTCTCACATAATCAATCACTTCCACGGTCTGGAACACTGGCAGCGTGGGTGGGACGGGACGGCCTGGAGCTGGGGCTGCTTCCTCCGTCATGGTCAAGGCATTCCTGTTCTAACTAAGGTGCAAGGAGTTCCCGATCCCTCCCCTGCCCCCTCCTGCCACCATGGGGCCTCCTTGCCTCCACTTCCTTCCAAGTCCCTCTGCACTCTGAGGTCTCACACCCTCCCTGCAACCCCTCAGACACTGCTGGACACACGCCCAGTCCTCTCCACCCGCCACTGGCTGCGGGTTGCAGCCAGGAACTGCGCTTGGCCCTGGACACCCCATGCCTGCTGACAACAGTGCCCAAGAGGGTCCTGGGTGTGCCCATGCCACCCACCCAGGCTTCACCTCCACTGCCGCTGGCCCCCTCTGAGTTCCATCACCTCTCACCAGGACAACTTCAGTGGCTGCATCACTGGCCTCTGTGCGCTCTCTGGGTCCATTAGCCGCACTCCACATGCAGCGGGAAAGGCCCTTCAGTACACAGGGTCAGGGTCAGTGCTGCCCGTGTCCTCCCCTCCCCTGGTTCGAGCTCTTCCAGAGCCTGACATCGCCCCCTCTGGATAAAGACCAGAACCTTTAACACACTACAAGGCCCTGTCCGGGACCCCACTGCCTCTCCAATCACTGCCCTATCTGGTAGATACCGTGGCCTCCCACACGCAGCCTCTGCCTATGCCGTTGCCTCTCCAGCGCCCCCACCCCACTGCCCCCTCATCCTGCAGCTCTGCTGGGGCCTCCACTCGGACCTCTGCCCCCAGGGAACCCCTGACCTTGGCCTGAGTGAAGACCCCTACCCCCAGCCTGAGTGAGTTCCTGCAGGCCAGTCTTCACCTGCACTTTTGTGTGGACGCCCACCTTAGTCTCCTGTGTGAGTCCCTCCCTCTCCCACCCTCCTGTGAAGCAAGGGCCACCTCTGCTCTTGTTGGACACCATTCCCTAGGCCGGGCATTCAGGCAGCCCTCAGAAGTGCCTTTTGCTTGGGCCTAGCTCCCTTTTGAGGCCTGGCCTAGGCCCGCGGCGGAGGCCAGAGTCTCCTGGCCACTACCTGCCTGTGTGACTTTAGGCAAACGTGTCACCTCTCTGGGCTGGGCTCAGCTGGGGAGGGCCTGGAGGGTTCTCCGCATATAGGATAATGTGACAGAATATTCACTGCTCTTGTTCATCTTCCTAACAACCCTTTGAAGTGAGTTCTATTATTATCTGCATTATCTCTATGCAAATGAGTAAGTGGGGGAGGGGTGATGTGACTTGTCCAAGATGCCACAGCCCTTAAGGGGAGGAGTCGGTCTTCAGAATCAGATCAGCTGGTCCCAAAGCCCAGCACTCAGTCCTGGGTCACCTGGGGAGGGAGAGAGTGGGTGACCAGTGTTCAGAGTGGAGACTGGAACCAGGGGTGGGGAGGAGTGAGCGAACACCACGCTGATCCGGGTGCTGATTTGAGAGCTGCCAGGTGGACTTGCTGACCCTGGCCGCTGAGACGTTTGTGAAGGTCAAGGAGCCCATGGTCCCAAGGAGAGGCAGCTCCTTTGAGGTTAAGAAAAGTAAAAGGGTGTCCAGTACAGAGTAGGCCCTTGGCATCCTAGCCCCTTGCCCCTCCCTGCCCAGCAGAGACTCCCCTTGGGGGTCCTCATCAGATAGAGGAGCATTGATGTCCTTGGTACTGAAAATAACCTCATCATCCGCTTGCTGGGCATCCTGGCCGACAGGAGTGGCTCTCTGTGTTTGCTAGAGAGGCAGACAGAGAAGAGGGGAGAGAGTGCATCTGAGCAGGTGTGTATGTGCCTGCATGTATGTGTGTGCATGCACATGCATGTTTGTGCATGTGTGCATATGCATACATGTGGGTGTGTCTGGTGCCTGTGCGTGCATGTGTGCGTGTTTGTGTGCATGTGCATCTGTGCGCGTGTGAGAGTGTGCACGCCTGGTGATGGGGCCTTGCCTGTGGGGCGGGGGTTGTGTGGGTATGGGCCTGTGGGTGGTGGTGGTGATGGTCCCTCCCTAGAGCCGGGATCGCTGTGGGAGGGTGCCTGGCAGTGCCCCGTCTGAGCGGATGGAAATGCTAAGCAGCTCTACAGACGCGTGTCTGATTCTCATTAGCACTGCCAGGCAGAGGACAGGATGGGAGGGCGACAGTCCCAGCACTGTCGGGAAGGCCTGACTCCAGGGCCAGGGCCAGTGCCAGGGCCATGGAGGTGCAAGGTGGCCCCACTGCACACAGCCGCCACCTTCTCGGCCACCCCACTGCTGCTATTCTTGCAGTAGCGTGGCACCAGGAGGCACTGGCCTGCATTGGGGTGCTCTGGCCTCGACATTAGGCCATTTTACCACAGAGCAACTGGAATATGGAGGGGGGCCAGGCTACAGGCGTGTCACATGTCAGTCTGGGGAGAGATGGGTGGGCGTCTCTGTCCTGATCCCCAGCAGGGCAGGGGCTGTCACTTGTGACGTGACCACAGGCTGGGCGCTCTGCAGTCCCCTCTCCACGAGCCTCACACCAAGGCAGCAGGGGTGTCGACCCGAGGGAGAGTGACCTGGCTAAGGTCACCCAGCCAGGAAGCGGCCCAACAGGGGTGTGAGCCCAAGGCTGGCTGCCTGTCCAGCCTGTGTATGTCCCCTCGGCCAGAGGTCCCGGGACGGGTTCCAGGGAGGGAGGCCCAGGGCCTCAGGCATCACCGAGGGCTTCTCAGGAGCCCTGCAAGATGCAGCTCTGTCCCAAGTGCAGATCTCCCTGGGGTGCGAGCGGGAGAGGGTGGAGCCCGGCTGCCGGGCCAGCTGGCTGAGTTCCAGCCCTGCTGTCACCTGTCCTGGCCCAAGGTCACTTGCTCCGGAAGAAAGGAAGCCGCTCAGCCCCACGTCCTGCCCTCCCTGGCTCGGGCTGGGAGCTGGGCATGGCTGAAGGACAAGTTTCTGGGGAAAGCAGGTTACCCAGCAAGGGGGCCAGCAGTGTGGGATGGCACCACGGTGACAGGTCCATCAGGCGTGTCTCCATGGGCTTGTTTCCTGCTGGTGACAGCCCCACTTGGGAGACTGCTGGGGACATCTGGCCCCATGCAGGATCCAGCCAGGCCTCCCTGGTGGCCTCGGAGCAGGGTTCAGTCTCCTCCCAATGAACCCCAGGAATTGCCAGTCATCATTCCTGATCCGGTTCAGGACCACCTTATAGACTCTGTCATACCTTCCTGGCCACGGCCTCCACAGGCCTCCCTGCCTCCAAGTGTCATCTCCAGTCCAGCTTCCACCCACAGCCAGGCTCATTCTTCCTCTTCTTCTTCTTCTTTTTAAATTTAGATTAGAAAACATAGTTTATTTAGAATGTGAATTAGAAGATTCACCTCTCCAAGGTAGGGGAGGGGGCCAAAGCTAAGAAAGCATGGCGGCCATCACTCAAAGAACACATGGTCTGGCCAGTGTTTAACAAAACAATGACTAGAAAGTAAATTAGAAAGATTGGAGATTCACTTTCCAAAGGTTAGGGGAGGGGGTCAAAGCTAAGAAACATGGTGGCCATAGCTCAAGAGCCATGAGGACACCGAGCTTAACAAAGCAATGGCACAGGCTCATTCTTCTAAAGAGATTCCCGGGTGGGGCTCAGTAGCTCAGCCTGTATTCCCAGCACTCTGGGAGGCCGAGGTGAGAGGATTGCCTGAGCCCGGAGGTTCAAGTGGTCCTGGGCAACTTGGTGAGACCTTGTCTCTACAATAAATCAAAAAATAAGCCGGGTGTGGTAGCGCACACCTGTAGTTCCAGCTACTTGGAAGGCTGAGGCGGAAGGATCGCCGGAGCCCAGCAGGTAGAGGCTGTGGTGGCCGTGAGCATGCCACCGTGCTCCAGCCTGGGCGACAGAGTGAGATGCTGACTCAAAAAAAAAAAAAAAAAGATATTCCCAGCCCCTTGGCCTGAAATGGAGCCCTTTCTGGCCTGACCTGGCCTCTGTCTGTGGGGCACCTTCCCCTTGAGCCTGGACAGCACCTCCTTCTTGAAATCTTCCCTGAAGCGAGCCCCTGAAGTCGGGGCTGGGAGCTCCGAGGACCCCCCCCATGTATCCTCGGCCACCCCATCATCACCTGGGCTCACTGGAGAGACGCCACCACCCGTCCTGCCCGCCTGGTCTAATTCCATCCGGGCACTGACCCGGGCGTTGGAGGTGCGACTGTTATCTCACCCACCGAAGCGGGCGCTCCTTGCGACCACCCCTTCCTGCAGGAGGCAGCGGGGCTGAGCGGGAGCGATGTATCCAAGGACACGGGCGGGTTGGTGGCTGGTGTGAGCTGCGGGCTCGAGGGCCCTGACCTGGCGGGCGTGGCACCCGCGCCCACCCTCCCATCCTGGCTTCCCCGGCTGTCCCACGCCTGGCAGCCCTTGGCCCGGGACCGCCCAGTCGCGCCTGCCGCCCTGACAGCTCTGGGTCACAGGCCTCGCCTCCCAGGCTCTGGGGCTCCTTTCCGAGCCCCCCCCGCTGACCCCTAAGCTTCGCGACCCCGCCCTCGTGAGCCCCCGGCTTCCGGCTCTCCCCTCCGGGCCCCGCCCACACTTCGGAGCCGCCTCCCGGCCCGCCAACTGCCCCGCGAC
>NW_007247197.1:130692-143665 GCF_000164805.1 Carlito syrichta
TCCCCCTCCGCCGCCTCGGGGCTGGGGGCTGCGGCTGATGAGGCCGTCTGGGAAGGAGCAGCTGAAGATGTAAAGGGGCCCGTGAAATCCCCGGCGACAGCCGTGACCACGGTGGCTCCAGCCATTAAACACGGAGCCTTCACGGCCCCCGAAATACACCTGGGGCACTTGTCAGCAGCCCCCGCTCCTCACGCGTGCACACGCGGCCAGCACACGCGTGCACGCACACGCGGCCTAGCGAGCAGCACGGAGGGGGCTGGGAGCCCCGGAGTCGGGCCAGCACCCGCTTGGCTTACCATGGGGCTGGGGCTGGGGTAGGGCGGCCTCCTTCCTAGGCTGGCCCCGAGGAACCCTTGCGGGCTACTCTCACGCCGGCTCCGCCTCCTTCCCAGGGCCCAGATGCCTGTCACCCTGGCCCTTGTCTGGTCCACACCACAGACCCTGGGAGGTGCGTGCCCGGCACTGGCCCAACCAGAGGCCCCACGTGCGTGGCATGGCCGGAGCTCAGAGCCCAGACCCTGGATTCCGGCTCCCACGACAAGGGGGCTCAGGCGGCCTGAGGCTGGTGGTGCCCAAGGCCTCCCTCTCCTTGGGCCTCAGAGCCCCTCCCCTGTCGCGCCTGGTAGAGCGCACCGTGGAGGCTGTCTGAGTGAGCCGAGGGGTGGGCAGCCGGTAGTCCCTGCTGGGTTCCGGCCGGGGGTACCTCTCCTGAGCCCCAAGACCCAGAGAAGGTCTGCCAGTGGGAACTCAGTCCCCAGTCCAGGTGGGTTGACGTTCAGGGAACAGCCGGGAACCTCTTCTGTGTCATGCCTGCTTCTCTCTCCAGTTGGGCGTCTCATCACTCCCATCTCCTCTGCTCCAGGCAGTAACGATGAGAATTCCCCACTCTCATCCATGGGGGTCTCCTCTCACCATGAATTCCTCACTCTCATCCATGGGGCCCTCTCCCCATGCCCTGTCCCTCTGCCAGCTGACCCAAGCACAGGGCCCCACCTCCAGGTCTCCAAAGCTTTCCCCACTTCCGCCCACCTGGGTCAGGTGTCCCTGGAGCTATCTCAGCCTCCTGGGCGTTCCCATCACAGAACTGACAGTGGCAGGGCTGCACTGGGCCCTGGAGAGGGTGGTGGGGACTCCCTGAGGCTTGGCCTGGTTCACAGGGGCCAACAGGCTGGCAGAGGGAATGCATGACTCCAGGGCAGTTCCTGGCCACAGACTCTGGCACACGCCCGGGGGTGGCCACAGGCTCTGCCGACACCCCAGGCTGCCACAGCGGTCATTTCCAGGGCCAGGCTCCTGTGGGGCTGCCTGGCTTGCAGCGGATTCCACCAATTGTGCCACAGCCTGCTCATCTGGGGGGCCACCTTCTCAAGTGCCAGGCTCGGGGTGGGTGGCCCAATGCCGGCATTTCCTCCCAGGCACCTCTTCCAGTCACAGCTGGGTCTCTCCCGTGTTCCCATCTCAGGTCCACTTACTTTTGCCCTTTCCAGGGGTCATCTGTCATAGATAACAGGAAAGCAGGTGTCAAGGACTTTTAAGTTCCTGAGCAGAAAACTGCCTGCCCTTGCCTGGCGGGAGCCTGGGATAAGACCAAACCCCAGAGGATTATCTGCGGTGGAGAAGGTCAGGCTGTGGAAGTGGAGGGTGCACAAAGGGGGGATCGAAGGTAGGCCGGGCAGGGGGAAGGGAGCCGCAGGCCGACGGGCAGGACGGTGGCAGCCCCTCCAGCCAGCCGCTCCTCCGGAGGGACTGCAAGTAGGGCCGGGTCCTGAGCGGGCGGAGGCTCGACAAAGGGCAGGCTCAGGGCAGAGCTCCAGCCTGGGCCTGGGGACCCTGGTGGAGGGTCTGGAGAGGTAGATGTGGAGATGGGGGAGGAGCCATTTCCTCTTCTGTAAAATGGGGAGATAATAATAGCTTCCCGGCCGGGTGTGGTGGCTCACGCCTACATTCCCAACACTTTGGGAGACCAGCCTGGGCAGCAAAGAGAGACCTCATCTCTCCAAAAATATTAAATTAGCTGGATATGGTGGCACATGCCTGTAATCCCAGCTACTCAGGAGGCTGAGGTGGAAGGATGACCTGAGCCCAGGAGGTGAGCTGTGATTGTGCCACTTCCGCCTGGGCAACAGAGTGAGACCCCTGCCTCAATAATAACAGTAGTAGGAGCAGCTCCTTCACAGGGTTGCTCTGAGGACAAAGTGAGTTACTGTAACTTCAGCTCTTAGAACAATGCCCGATGCAGTGTCTGGGATGACTAGCTCATGGCAATGCGTGATTTGCGCCTGTTGCTAAGTGGTCACTCACTGAGGGCACGGTGCACTGGTGCCCTCCACGTGGTAGCCCGGGCAGTCCTCACATACACCAGGGGCAACGCACTTACCCGGGTTTGCAGAGCATGAGCCAGCAGAGAGGGACAAGGATCGGAGGCCGGCTGACCCCAACACCACACACAGACCTCCACCTGGGCCTCTTTCTCCTGCCCTCGCTGCCTCCCGCAAGTTTGTGGTTGGGTGACCCTGGGGAGAGGCAGGGACCGGTGGGCCCATGGATCCTGACCTGTCAAGATCTTGACCCAGCAAGCTGCTGGAGCCATGCCTGGGAGGAGAGGCAGTCCCAGACCCTCTTCTCACCACCTCATTTCCAACAGGGACTCTTGAGAGCAGTGACCAGCTTGCTAGCGGACTTCAAAGATAGTATTTGATGAGTTTTAGCAGCTTCAGCAAAACTCTAATTTGAATTTCAGGCGCTGGTGTGTGATTTCCTCGGTGACAGCTCCGAGGGATGCTGGGCCCGGCTGTCATCCAGTGGGGCTTCTCGCTGGCTGCAGCGGCTGCCGCCCAGGGAGGAGGCGGGAGGCTCCATTGAAGCCGGAGAGGAGAGGCACAAACAAGTGACAGGGAAAGGGGCCGGGAGGGAGGGGACAGGAACAGAGGCAGAGGAACAGAGGGAGGAGGCTGGGAAGACAGAGGATGAGGATGAGGCTGGGGGCCTGGGGGAAACAGAGCGACAGAACAGAGAAGGGAGGGGCACACGAAGAAGGCCCGGAGGAGGAAAGGCAGAGAGAGGGAGACAGACAGACAGACAGGTGACCGGCCAGGAGCGAGGCTGCGGGCCAGAGCAAGAGAGACCGGACACACAGAGGTAGCCACTGAGAGCCCAGGACAGAGGTGGAGGCTGAGCCAAGGGGACAGCAGGGGCAGGCAGAGACAGGGAGGCAGGGCAGAGACAGGCCCAGGAAGCCAGGCACCTGCTCAGGGCCAGGCCCCATGGGCGGGGAGCAGACAGATAAGATCCAGGCGACCAGGAGGGGCCGGGCTCCATGCTGGGGCGGGGGGGAGGATGTTCTGCAGGTACCCAGCGCCTTCCTACCTGAGCCGGAGTAGGGAGAGGTGTGGGGTATGAAGGGCTGTACAGGGGGAGGGGCAAAGCGGCTGTGTCCCCAGTCCAGCCGGCTCATCACTGGCCTTCAGCATGCCCTGACCCCAGCACCGGGCAGCCTGCAAGCAGGATCTCCAGTGCTCTGGCCCAAGGCTGCAGGTGGGAAGGGGGCCTGTCACTCTGGAGCCCTCCACACACACATGCCCGCTGTGACAGGGGAGGAGAGTGGAAAGGGAGGTCCAGGACCAGGGATAAGAGTCCCTTGTTTTGCAGAGCCTCTGTCTCCTGCTCTTCACAGATCAAGGGAGACCAGCCCTGCCTGGCAGCCTGGGGAGGGAGAGTGAGTGGCTCCCATAAGGGGCTCAGCCCAGCCCTGCCTGGCTCAGATGAATCTGAGTTGAAAGGACACCCCGACATAGCACCCAGGCTGAGGTCCGTCCTCCCCAGGGCTGCCCGTCTGGGAGAAGAGGAGGCGGTCCCTTCTCTCCTTCCGTCTCCTCCTTCCCCAGCAAGGCAGGAGACAGGTACCTTCAAGGCCAGGCAGGAGCCCCTCAGCCTCAGAGCCGAGCTCCAGGAGTCACAGGCCTTGGGATGCCATCCAGACTGGCACTGGGCCAGGTGGGGAGGGCTGGGAGAGGGTGGGCAGCCCACAGCCCCAGGAAGCAGCCACCAGCGCTCAGGGATGAGTGCCAGGCAAGGGTGGGCAGGAGGGGTGGAGGAGTGTGCTAGAACAGCACTGCCTAACACGGCCACACATGGCTCCTGAGCACAAAAGTGCCGGACGTCTAAATAAAATATATTAACATCAACGTCATCGGTGCCTTTTTCACTATGGCTACATTTTTTGGCGGGGGAGGGGGTTGGAGTCTCACTCAGGCTGGAGTGCAGTGGCACACTCATGGCCACTGCAGCCTCGGCCTGCTGGGCTCAGGCGATCCTTCAGCCTCAGCCTTCCAAGTAGCTGGAACCACAGGTGCATGCCACCACGCCGGCTCATTTTTCTTTATTGTAGAGATGAGGTCTTGCCAGTTGCCCAGACTGGTCTCGAACCCCTGAGCCCAGGCAATCCTCTCGCCTCCGCCTCCCAAAGTGCTGGGATGACAGGTGTGAGCCACCGCGCCCAGCTCCCAATATGGCTCCATTATAATGTGGCCATTAGAAAACATGAAGTGACACACGCGGCTCCCATGGCGTTCCTGTTGGAGGGCGTTGCTCTTGCGTCTGAGCCGGGAGAGCCTCAGACGTCAGAGATGCGAGCCCCCACTGCATGGGGGGAGCCTGAGGCCCAGGAGGGCAAGGGGCCTGACCAGGTCTCCCTGCCAGACTGGAGTGTTTGGAGAACTCGAACTTGGGTCTCAGGGACCGAGCTGGGAAGAGCCAGCACCGTCACCTCGGGCGCTAGCTGGGCAGGCGTGTTCATTAGGGCGAGATGAGAAGGCATAATTTCTGAGAGTTCAAACAGCTGCCAGGCAGATTAGGAGCTTGAAAAGGCTCCTGCCGGGGTGTCAGAGGAGCCCAACCTCAGCCCGAGGCCTCCCCATGGAGGGGGCCGGAGAGTTAATGACACCACCGCCACCGAAGGAGTGCGCTCATTTAAGAAGCAGCAAAGGAAAGAATAAAGGCAAAGCTGAACTGCGGACAATTACGGAGTCTGCAGAGCCTCGCACGGCGCGATGAAAGGAGGCTGAAGTGCTGGAACACGCCCGGCTCATGCCTGGGCCCTTGGGCACCGCCGCCGGCCAGGCCGGAGCGCACGGCGGTCTAGGGCCCGACGCTGGTGGGGGACTTGGGCAAGTCAGCCTCTGGGGTGCAGCACCTCCACTGTGGCCGATGTCTTGGGGGAGAGCGTGGGATCAGACAGACCTGGCCACCGGGCTCTGCCGCTGCTCTGTGGCCCTGAGCCAGTTGCGTGACCTCTCTGAGTCCCACTTCCTCATCTGAGACACGTGCATGGCGCCCGTCTCAAAGGGCGGCTGGGAGGACCGCGTGGATGGCAGGCTGCCAAGCCACTGCCAGGCACCACTTACAGGCACTGTGCTGGCCTAGGCGCCGGGCGTCCAGCAGGGAACAGGACGGCTGGGCCTGCCCCTTCGGGCTTCCAGAGACACTGATGAGGAGAGAGGTGTTCAGCTCTCAAGAAGGGGCTGAGTGCTCTGAGATTGCTCAGGAGGGCACGAGCAGGGCTGCGACTGTTCCGGGCATCAGGACTGGGAGGCTCCTGAGTAGGTGATGGAGGAGAGTCTCCGTGTCAGGACGGTCTCCGAAGGCTGCCAACCTTGCACTCTCGTGGCTCATGAGTGCCGGAGGTCTCTGGGCGCTGGGAGGTTCCGGGTGCTGAGAGGATGAATGGTGGGAGGCTGTGGGTACTGGGGGGCTCTGGGTGCTGCGGGGGCTTTGGGTGCCAAGGGGTTCTGGGTGTCAGGGGGGTCTCTGGATGCCAGAGGCCTCTGGGTGCTAGGAGGCTCTGGGTGCTGAGAGGCTGAGTGGTGGGAAGCTCTGGGTACTGGGAGGCTAAGTGCTGGGGGATCTGGATGCTGATTGGTAGGCTGAATGGTGGGAGGCTCTGGGTATCGGGCCTCTGAGTACTGGGGGGCTCTGGGTGTCAGGGGGCTCTGGGTTCCAGGGGTCTCTGGGTGCTGGGGGGCTCTGGGTGCTGAGGGCTGTGTGTCTGACTCCCAGGGTTTCCACCCCAGCTCCGCCTCCTAGGACCTGCCTGGCCTTGGGTAGGCGACTTCTTCAGGATTCAGTCACACCTGTTGATGGGAGTAACGGTTTCAATGAGGCTGTGGCCTCACTGTGGAGGCCAGCGGGCAGTTGGTCACCCCTAGACCCCAACTGGGGACTGGGCCTGGGCCTGTGCTGGTGGGGCAGATGCAGAGACAGTGCAGTAGACCAAGTTCATGGGCCAGAGAAGGACAAGGCACACCGACGCACAGAGGAGGGCTTCCTGGAAAGGTGACGTGTGCCAGGGCTCAGTGTGTCTGCAGGACGAGCAGGCGTACACACAGAGGCTCGGGGAGCACTGGCCGCTCTGTCCTGCCAGAAATGGGGCCGCGGCCAGTGGGATAAAGCTCCTGGCAGCAAGAACCCAGGGAGGAGCGAGGCAGGAAGGGTGATTGCGGGGAGGCTGGCGGGGGTCAGGCCTCAGGGCTGCCCTGGTTGGCACCATGGGGGAGGAGCAGGGCGGATGTGTTGGGACCCATGTCCTGAGCAGACCGCTGACAGCTGAAGGCCTGGGCAGACAGCTCCGGCCCCTGGGGCCTCCCTTTCCTGGCTCCCGGGCCCATCTCCTGGAGCGTGATCCGCTTGTCAATGGCCCTGGAAGAGAGAGCTGCTCCCAGGTGACAGCCCAGGGCCACCCACGGGAGCATGGAGGACCCGCAGGGGCTGTGTGGAGCCTCCCTCAGCCCACCCCTTCTGCCTTCTCACCAGCTGCGTCTGCTTGCAGCCACTTGCTTAAACTCCTGGCTTCCCCACCACCTAGGTGACTTCAGGCAGGTGACTGTCTTCCCTGTGCCTCAGTCTCCCCCATAAAGTGGGGCAGAACCCCCTTGCCACGAGTGGGTATGAATGAGCTCACGGATCTGCAGGCCAGAGAGAAGGGGTTGGCCTCTCCTCCCATTCTACAGATAAGGAAGTCGAGGCTGAAAGACCCGCCCGAGGACATCCAGCACACCAGGATGGGGCTGGGCAGGGCTCAGTTGCTCCAGCAGCTGGCCTCGCATTCGTGCACCCTGTCAGCTTGTCACCAAGAGCGATGCCAGTCGAGGATGTCGTCCCAGTGGGGGGATTCCAGCCACCCTGGCTCCTTGGAGAGAAGTCACTTGGAGCTGAACGTCCCATCCCCCATCTGTCTTCTGTACCGCCTACCCAAAGGGCTCAGTCCACTTCGGCAGGGGCTGACTCTGCCCTAGTCAGGGGGCTGAGGTCAGTGGCCCACCCCAGCTCTGCATTCACCCTGCTGGGCCTGGAAGGCCCTCCCCCACTCTGCCCGCTCCCTCCCCTGGCCCTGGGTGGCTGTTTATTTTCCAAGACCCTTGCTACAGCGTGCGAGCTTCTCAGGGCAATGTCTCTGAGCTCAGGCCACCTGTCCCCAGCACCGGGACTGTGCCTTCTGCATCCATGTGGCCAATGAGACTGGGCCTCGTTGGGTCGCCCTGTCCAGTGCTTCTGCTTGACTTTCTGAGTCCAGCTGGCAGCTGGCATCACCAGCACTTCTGCTCAGACTTCTCCTCCCGGTGCAGGACACGGCCTCTCCCCTCAGCAGGCTCACCGTCTGCTCACCCCCCTCCAACGTGCCCCAGCCTCTGTCCTTGTTCCTCCCTGGCCTCAGTCTCTCCCGGGGCCTCCCTTCTCCCAGAACCTGGCGCTGGTTCCACCTTTGTGCAGCATCACTCCCCGGCGATTCTTTTAGGACACTCCCCCATGATGACACTTGAGCACTGCACACACACCTGCGTTAGAAGTCAGAACGGCCAGGGTTCCCCTCCCCGCCTCCCCGGGAAAGCCAGCCCTGGTGTGCCCCCCGCCCCCATGAGAGTGCAGGTCTCGGCAGGTTGCTCAAGCCCTGCGGCTGCCACCAGGCTTGCTGGGGCAACGTAATCGCTTCAGCACAGTTAATCACTGCTCAGCAGAACACGAGGACAGCAAAATTGATGTCAGGGCACATTTGCTGGTCACATGGGTGTTCTGGGAGCAGGAAGCCAACACGGACCCCTCCCCAGCTCCGCCCAGCTGTGGGGGCCCGGCCAGTGGAGGGCAGGGCGGGCCGGCGGGCCTCAGGAGCTTAGAGGAGGGCCACCTGGTCAAATCCATGGAGGCAGGCGGAGGCTGGTGATGCCGGGGCTGGGGATGGGGATGAGTGATTGTTTTCGGGTCCGAGGCTTCTTTGGGGGTGAGGAAAATGTTTAATGGGCACAGAGCTCCTGTGTGAAAGCACGAGAATGTTCTGGAGATGGATGGTGGTGGAGGATGAGCAATACCGTGAACAGACAATGCTACCGGACACTTACAAGTGGATAAAACGGCAGACTTTATGGTATATCTATTTACCATAAAATAGGCACAAAAAAAAAAAGACCTGAGTTCAAATGACCACACGCTGATCCTGTGGGCTGTCCATGGTATCAGAGGAGCCTGGGAAGCCACCCTTAGCTGGGTAACAGAAGTGACGTTCTGGAGTGGGGCACGTGGGCTGGGCTTGGAGGATGGGGGAACTGGCTGGGAAAGGCCGGCAGAGGGCCCTGGGCGGCGGGCGGGGAAGAGGCAGGCCGCGTGTGTGTTCTCGGCCTGCGTGTGGCCGTGGCTGGGGAGCATGGTTCCAAGTCAGGACCCCTGAGCCCCGTGCCCTCCCCGGTCCCTGGTCGTTCGAGTCTGAGCCCCCAGGAAGGCCTGTGGGAAGGGCCCTGACCATAGTCTCCAGGGGGCTGCCTCTCCTCCAGAGGGGTGAGCTGAGGAAGCCCTCTCCAGAGTTAGAGTTCTGGTCCTGGTCCCCTGCAGCCAGGCCTAACGTGGAAGGCTCAGAAGTGCCGGCCCTCAGGCTCTCCTCTCCCAGTTGACCTAGAGGCTCTTGTCACCCGTCCCTGCCAGCTCCTTCCAGCTGTGCCCTCCATGGTCCACGCCTACTCAGGCAAGGGGCTCACTGTCTGTGATGGGGGCTGCCTGGGAGGCTCTTGGGTGCTGCTGTCACACCTGGGCTGGCATCTCGGCCCGCAGAGGATGGCTCCCCTCCCCGGTGAGAACAGGGTTCTCCTCACACCTCTTCCTTGAGACGTGGCCGTGGCATGCTGAGGCACCGTGCTTGTGGCACAGAGCGCGTCAGGCCTTCATTGAGTACATGCCACGTGGCGGCCCGGGCTGGCTTTCCTCATGCAAGGTCTTGCTCTGTTCTAAGCCTCTGTGGGAGCACATTATGGCACACGAGACACCAAGGCTCCAGCAAGTCATGCCCGAGAAGGTGGCAGAGCCTGAGCTGGAGCCCTGGGTTCTTGCCTCCCCGTGCTGTCCACGGGCCTGAGAAGGCTGGAGAAGGGCTCTTTGAGTTGTCTGATCCGCTTGCTGGGTGGGGCTGAAAAGACTTCTCCAAGGTCACACAGCTCGAGTGACAATGAATTCCGTTCTCCCATGACTGCCATGCTGAGTGTGCTGGCATGTTGCCACAACCTTGTTAGTTCCAAGATGAAACAAAAATCGCACTTAAGATTATGGCACGCTTTTTTAAAAAACGTGTCCACTTGAGGCACATCTGAAGTACTTGAGGCACTCGAAGTACCTTCTACAAGGCACACTTGAAGTACGCTCTGCAACGGCTGTCAGAAAGCCACAGACACGGAGGGGAGGCTGCCTGAGCCAGCGTGTGGCCCGCCGCCACTCTACGTGGACGCCAGCCGTGCCCGGATGGCACGCTCGGCGCAATGTGTCTACCAGAGACAAGGCGGGGGTGGGGGCTCCCGGCTGCCTCTGCGCTCCTTTCTGGTCTCATTTTAGCTCTACTGTGGGGCTGGTGAGAAGCAGGCACAGGGCACCTTATGCCAGTGTGACCCTTCCAGCAAAAGCTGGGTGACCTTGGACGTCACCCTTGCTGAGCCTCCATGTACTCTGTGAAATGGGGTAACAGTGGCGTCACTCTGGAGCCTGTCCCGCGGGAGGGACGACCCTGGTACGCTGCCTGGGGTGACAGGTGCTAGCTAAACAGCATCAGCACTGATGAGGATGAAGAGGGAAGAAGGTGCAGGGGGCGACATCACTGCTGCCAAGCGTACCACAGGGAGAAGGGACAGCCCTCGTGAACAGGACATCAGGTGAGGGACGTCGCTCCTGGTTTGTGCACTGCGACCTGACAGACCTGGGTCTGAGTTTCGGCTCAGCCCTTCTCTAGGCCCTGCCCGCCTTGCCTCCACCTAGTTCCATGTTGTCTATAGTGTCAGCAGGACGGGCCCCGCCACCCACAGCGAAGGCGACAGGCCGGCTGGCCTGGTACCTGAGGGTGGCTGCAGCCTGCATGGGGGACGACGATATGCACAGGTCTTGGCTCCGCAGAAGCTCACGGGAGGCAGCGCTCGGCTGCCCCATGCAGGACTGGCCACGCCCAAGCCTTGCTCACTGCTCCTGAGGTGCGCTTTTCCCCTGCAAGGTGGACGTAAGGTTGGGTCCAGCTGTTCCCCTGCAGTCCTGTCGCAGTGCAGACTCACTGCTGACGAACTGTCCTGAAACCACAACGTCTCCCTTTGCAAAACAAGAATCCATCCCCCCCAGCCTCAGAATCTGCTGCCAGAATCAAGCAAGTGACTGCGGGGCTCTGAAACACAGCGGCCACCACAGACAGCACGGGGATGGGATGCAGGAGGGAGCCTGAACCCCACCACGCCCCCACGAGCTGAGGAAGCTTGGACATGAGGCCGAGGTCTCGCACTGTAAAAGGGGTGAGACGAAATCACCTCCACTACACTGCATGTTGCTGTGAGGACCAAGAGACCATGGATGTCAAAGCACACGGATCTGCCAACAGCAGAGGGTGACATCACAGGGCGGCATCACAGGTGTATCACAGGACGGCTGTCAGCCATGCAGAAAGGAGGGTGCTGAGCTCCACCTGCCTGGCGAGGCCGCTCCTGCTCTGTGCCGAGTGACCGCTGTGTGGGACAGCAATGGGGACACCATAGGACTAAGACAGCCTGTTCTGCAGATGCCAGAACAAGACAATAACATCCCCGGGCCACCCGGCCCAGGGCCCTGCAACCATGTGCCCCAGGGCTGGAGGGCAGGGTCCAGGCAGGCTCTGCAGCAGCGGGGCACATAGGGAGCACCAGCCAAGGTGCCCACAGAGCCCGGTTCTACTTGCGTATACGAGAGACATCTCCTGGCGCCAGCCACGTGCCTGACCCCAGGGAAGTGGGCAGATGGCCAGACCCCAGCACAGCCCCCAGGGACTCACTGTCCAGCTGGCCCTTTCTCTCCTGCCCCACAAAAGCTCACCTCACCTGAGTTCCAGAAGCACCAGCGGTGTCTGCAATGGAGCAGGCCCCCAGAACTCTGGGCCTTGACATGACAGGTCATCATTTCTACTGGACACTTGCTACATGCCAGAGCCTTCTCTGCACTACTTTTGTCTCTGGTTTATTTATTTATTTTAGAGGCAGGGTCTCACTCTGTCTCCCAGACTGGAGTGCAGTGGTGCAGTCATAGTTCACTGCAGCCTTGAACTCCTGGGCTCAAGCAATCCTCTTGCCTCGGCCTCCCAAAACGCTGGGATTACAGGCGTGAGCCACTGCACCTGGCCTGCATTGCTTTTAATCTCCACAATTACCTTGAGGGTGTTTAATACCCCCACTTTGCAGACAAAAGAACCAATAAAGGAAAAGTTAACATAGCCACAGTGACACATCTAATAGAGGACAGACTGAGGATTTAAACCCAGATCTGAAATAACTCTCAAGATGGGCTCTGGATGGTTGCATTTTATATCTTGACTGATCTGATATTCTCCAATAAAGTGGTTGCTGTTCTGAAAAACACTGTTCCTTTAGGAGCCTAGGAATGGGGTGAGATGAGAAAGACAGGGAGGCCCAGAGGCTTCCCCGAGCTGCCAGTGTGGGAACCACCCTTGCAGCCTTGTGCCGGGCACTGAGCTGGGCTGGGCCACTCATGTGGAGCCCAGGCAGGACTCTGGCTGTCCTGTGCTGCAAGGAAGAGCCCCGCTGAGCTGAGTGTCAGCAGGGCTGGTGGGACTGTGAAAACGTGACAGGCCCCAGGCCACTTGTCCCAAGCAAGGCAAAGGACTTGGCCCTTTTCTACTGGGTCCATTCCCAGCTTATGAAGGCAGAGGCTTGGGCCTGTCTGGCTGCCTCAGGCAGGATGGGCAGAAGAGAAAGGAGAGTGTGCCCATAGGAGTCCTGCCAGGAGCTACCAAGGAACCACTGTGGCAGGTGAGGCTGCCCCAGGCGTGGGAAGCACGGACAGGCTACACCTTCTGGCTGGTCACAGTTGCATAGGGAGGCTTTCACACAGCATGGTTGTCGGCCAGACAGTGGGCTTGGGTCCCGGCTGTGTCACTCACCAGCAGTGTGGTGACTCCACTTCCTGGCGTTGGTTTCCTCATCTGTCACCAGGATGACAACAGCCCCTGCCTCGCAGAGGTGGCTCTGTAATCCCATGAAGTGAGAATTATGTAAAGTCTCAGCTCAGGGTATGGTGTGCAGCAAGCCCTTAATAACACTGAGTGTTAATTATGAGAGTATTTCTAAAAAAAACAACAAAAAAAACACGGATCCTCTCCTCCTTCCCCTACCCACAGAAAGGTCAAAGCAACCAACCCAACCATACATCCCCTCCCCCAGCACCTGCAGGTACCGGAACTTTGGGTCTTGAGGGTAAGTAGTGCTTTTGGCACTTGCTCCTTACAGAGAGGCCTCCCCAGCTGAGAAGGCCGCAAGTGCCTGGAGCAGTAGCTATGCAGCACTCAGGGCTGGAACGGGACCTGATGGACTCCAGAACTTCAGGTCTAAAACACCTGTGCAGCCACGCACCTGATGTGCCAGGCTGACTGCTTGGGTGGGGTGTGTGTGTGTGTGTGTGTGTGTGTGTTTGTGTGTGTGTGTGT
>NW_007247197.1:143911-180699 GCF_000164805.1 Carlito syrichta
AGGAGGGAGAGAAAGCGAGGGAGGGAAAGGAACGAGAGAAAAAGGGAGAGAGTGAGGGAGGAGGAAGCAGGGGAGGGAGAGGGAGGCTCTGAGGGGGGAGAGAGATGGGGAGGAGGAGAGGGAGAGAGGAAGGGGAAGGGGGGAGAGGACAACACAGTTCTTGCCCTTGAAGGGCTGCAGTTCGGGGCTGGGGGTCTCCAGTCGTTCTGTGACCTCTGATCGCCAGGATCCCAGGCCCACCAACGCTCACACAGGCATGCACAGCCCCTTCTCAGCTTCAGCGCTTTGTGCCCGAAGGCAGCCCAGCCCTGGCCCTTCCGGAAGTGCTGCCTTTGGTCCGGCCCCTCCCTGTGCGGAGCACAGAGGTTTCAGCCTTAAACGAAGGCAAAGCTCTGGGCCCTGGATCGCCCCGAGGGCCCCTTCCCCACCCCTGCCCTCTTTATCAGTCCCTCCTGCTGGCAGGGCTGTGACATCTCCCCTGGAGGGGCTGTGGGTCCCGACTGACCTTGTCCGGATGTGTTTGATCAGCTGCTTCTGGCCTATGGGGGGAGGGGGAGAGCCAGCGCAGGAAGGGCCATAGCCGTGTTTGGTCAGAGCAGCTGGGAGCTGGGCCCAGCGGCTGCTCTCAGCTCCTGCTAATCGCTTCTCGGAGGACAGAGGAAGGAGAGTGTTCTGACGAGGGGCCAGCCCGCAGGTGACAAGGACAGCGAGGGGAGGGAGACAGGTGTTCTCCCGGGTGGAGAAACCAGGCCAGCAAGGAGCCTCCGCCGACACAGATACCAGGACGGTTCCACACGCTCCCTGTCCTCGGGCTGCTTGGGGTCTGAGATGGAGGGAGGCTCCCCATGCGCAACTGCGCGGCGGGACGCCAATTGCAGGAGATGGCGCCGGGACACCTCAGGGTGGACTCGGGGGCCCACAGGGCCCACAGGGGAGGGCCTTGCACCACAGACGACCTAGGATCCAGCAGCACATGCCCCTGGCCCAGTGCTGGACTTCCCTGCCACAAGGCTGCAGACCTGGGGGAAAGAAGACGGAGTGTCCATTCGTGGGAAGCAGCTCACACAGACCTGTGGGGCCAAGCTGGGAACTGGAAGCCGCTCCTCTCCCCCTCAAAGCAGCAGCCGCTGAATGCCCTGCCCAATCATGTGGAGAAGACACTGATGACTTGGCCTGGGACCTACACTGGGGTAGTCCCGGGTGACAGGGCAAAAGACGGGACAGGTGCACGAGAACATTCCTGAGAACGCGAGCGCGGCTTCCAGGCCCATGTCTGGTCGCCTTCTTCGTCTCCCAACAGAGAGAGGAGACCCAGGTCAGGGCGAGGCCTCCCGGAGCCCAGGCTCCTCTTCCGCCACCCGCCACACCTTGCCCATGGGGCGAGACGAGCAATGAACCCTGAAGACACTGGGGGCAGCTGTCCCTTGCTCCAGCTGTGCTCCCACCTGATACTCCGAGGCCTGTATGGTGTCTCCCCTCTGCGGTGGTGCCAAGGGCTTGGGAGTCCCTGCTCCCGCCCTGGGAGGCACTGTCCGTTCGGTCTGGGACAGGTGCTCTGGGTTAGCGTTAGTGCAACCCAGAATGCAGACTCTCACCTTGGTCCCTGAACCCTGCAGGGGGGCCCAGGTGCTCTGTCCTGGTGCACACCAGGGGCCTTCCTCTCCAGCCTTCCTCTGCCCCCAAGCACTTTTAAAACATGATAAACATTCTGGAGGCATTTCACAATATCACTGTCAGGAAGAACCTGTCCAAGCGCATTGTCAGTGGAGCTGGGAGCTGAGCCCACGGCTTCCCTGTGCTACTGGGCCCCTGCAGCCAGCCACCTGGTTCAGGCGGAGACTGCTGATCCCCAGGGAACCCCGGCCACGTCCTCTTCCTCTGCTCAGTCCTGACTGATCGGCAGCAGCACTTCACCTCTGCACACACGCACACTCACAGCTCACGATGACCCCTTGCAGCTGCATGGGACACTCAGGACTACTACCCAAATATGACACGGACAGCCCCAGCCTCTCTCGAAAGACAGCGTTCAGGCAGGGGGCATTCCTTCATAAGGCATTTGTGGGCTTGGGACAGGGATGGCTCAGGAGAGGGGGCACAGAGCCTCCTTCCCACCCACCCCCCGCCCCACCTTCCCAGCCTCAGGACCGGCCTCCATGCCAGGGGCTGCAGGATCTGATAAGCCGCCCTAGCCAACCTGAAGGCTCCTCCCTCAGAGATGACGCACCTCCCATGTGTGCGTCTCCCTCTCTTGTGCCAGCTGCCAGCAATGTGACATTTTCAGAGGTTCAATGGGAAAGGGTTCTGCTTATTTGTAGCTGTCTGCTCAGCACTTTGTGCTCTGGGGGCAGCAGAGAATCAAGAGATAAATGAAGTGGTGGGTGTTATCAGGATCCCAAGGGATTCAGGAGGAAGAAGAGACACGCAAAGGTACAGCAATGAACTTGGTACCAGAGAATGCAGGGCATGGGGTTTGTATGCAAAAACTTTATTAACAAAACCAAGCCTTTTCTACTCTAAATTCATTAAAACTGGGCTTTTAATCATACAATTCTGCAGGGCAAGTACAATCATTTCCCCATTTTACAGAAGGGAGCTCAGAGCGTATCTGACCCAAGGTCACACAGTGCAGAGCTAGAGGTGCCCAAGTGGCACATCAGAGCCATGCCCTGAAATGCACCCACACTCCCTCCCTGGGAAGAGTAAAGATTTAGGGAAGAGCGCTTCTCCCCCGAGGCCATGCTAGTGCAGCCATACCCAATGGTCCCTGGAAACTAGGCCCATCAAGCTGCACCCACGTGACACCTGCCAGAACAAAGAGGAAGACAGGTCCACGACATGCCATGTGGAAGTCAGGCAGCGTGATGTTTCCCAAAGCACATTCTTCATTTACATAGGTTAGTGCAAGTGGAACAGGACCAAGGTTTGTAATCCAATTTACACAGTGTCACGTGGGGGCCAGTTCCACATGTGGGGCCACAGAGGTGAAAGCCTGAGTGTCTGGCCTTGGCACGGAAAGTGCTAGACATTCCCACAACCTGGAAGCAACCTAAAGCAGCCCAGAGAGCGACGTGTCCCAGCAACGGAGTCGCAATCCAGACAGCATCACTCCCTCCCAGCCGAGGGCTGATGGCCCAGGCATGGATCCAGCCGTGCTCTGAGTGTCTGGTCTGGGACCTGCCAGGCCCACGGCTTCCATGGCAACACAAGAGATCAGCTGGCCCCTGACACTCCCTTCAACCTGAACATCTCTTTGCCGCCATTTTCTTCTTGGCTCCCAAGCCTCCTGGGACACGCTGGGCTGAGGGAACAGGTGCTACCCTTTCCTTCGCGAGGGCTGATGAGGACAGCCCGTGTCTCTCTACACTGTCCCACTGTCCAGTCCGCTGCACGCAGGCAGCAGTTCCCTCCAGCCCTCAGTCCACATCCAGTTCTCAAGCCATGAGACTTAGAGGCACGCTCCCCCATCAGCATGACTTCAGCCTGTGGGGCCTGCATGTCAACAGCCCAGGATGAGGGAGGACACCTTAGGCCCTCACCCGCCCTCCATTCTGACGCCCCACCCGCCTGAGCCGTGTGCAGCGAGCAGATACCTTGTCTCCCACTTAGCTGTCTCCCTGACTGGACCTCATCTCATCTCCAGGCCCTGACTGTCGCTCTGGCCCCTGGCAGTAAGCAGACGTGCCTCTTGTGGTCAGCGGCAAGTTGGAATGCTTCCTCTGGGAGGCCTTAATCACAGAGAAGCCAGTGCTCACACTGCAGGCCCTGGAACTCATTGGGTTTCTGAACACTGAGGACCAAGACAGAAGACACAGGCTTCATGAGATGTACAGTAAAGGCCTTTGCTAGTGCCCCTGCGGTCCCAGGCTCTGCTCACTTGACGTGGACAGTGCGAGTCCTGTCTTCCCACGGTGATCCTGGTTCTCGGAGCCCCCTATCTGCCATCTCACCTAGGACGGGCACATCCTACTCTGTAACCGAGCCCAGAATGCCCACAGAATTGGACTCCAGTGTGGAACTCAAGTTCTGGGAGCTGGGTCTGGGGACCCACTGAACAGATCCATGTGTTCCCAGAGGATTAGACCCCTCCACACCAGAGGCCACAAGGACAGCATCTCACAGGAATAAGGCAAGCAATGCCAGGGCCATGATGGAAGCAAGTGATGTGGACCAAGGAGACCACATTCACAATGTCCTCTGGGGCAGCAGCTCAGGTCTCCTGGGTAGAAGTGGGAGAAAGAAAAAAATATCCGAGTGGAGTTGGAAATTCCTCCTACCATAAAACCCATGCCTGGGCTTCTCAAGGAGAACTGTGCCGACGCATGGGCGGCCAACACAAAAGGCCATTCGGAGCAGATGCCCAGTTCAGGATAGGCTTCTCTTCACTCCTAGGACTAGTGCTGGGCTCTTGCCTCCCGCTGTGTGCCAAGGGTGAGAAGACACCGATGGGCCCTAGCAGCAAGTCCCATGCTCCGTCCAGCAAGCTGCAAGTCTGCTGATTCTGAAGAAAGTGAGTGATTTGTCACAGGCTGGGTCCCCATCAGAAGCTTGAGGACAGGCTGCTCAGTGTTTGGAAGGTTCTGACACTTGGGTTCAACACGTACAGCTCTTTATTCAGAAGGCTTTAAAAAAAATCCCTTTCCCCTGCAGGAACTCGGCAACTGACTTCTTACTTTGCTTCTTGGCTAGAAGACATCTTAGCGACTCACTGCAGTTCCCAGCCACATACCATGGCTCGTGTGGAGCTGTGAGCTCACCCACTGGGCTCTGCACCAACACCACTGTACTGCCTCTCAGTGGCTTCCTCTGGTGCCAAGAGGAAACTTGGTGCCATGGTGCCACCTGCAGAACGAGAGCACTCCTGGTCCGGCAGCTCAGGGACTGAGAAGGCAGGGCCAGCCCCGGGAGACACAGTGAGGCCTTACATGGAGGCCAAGTCTTAAGGGTTTGAGCACCATCTTCTGGTCAGTTTCTGGCTTCTGAGACCGACTCTGCTTTAGAAACATCACTCATTTCAGAACAGGAAGAGCCCTGAACTGATAAACTCATGTGTGCTGACAGGACAGGAGGCAAAGCCCACGGGCTGGGGTGAGCCGGTAGAGCTGCAGAGGGACTTTCCACACCAGGCCCATCCTGACGGCCAGCCGGCGAATGCCCTGGTCAGCGGCTCTGCCTCCTGCCCTTCCGGCGGTGTCTGACCTAATCGTGTGGCAGCAATAGAAGCACTAGCCCTGACCACACACACTAGACGCCTGCTCTGCCCATGGTGATGGGGGACGTGGGGGGGGGCCTGTCCTCACCAGTGTGCCAGGTGGAGAGCAAGCAAATCGGTGCTGCCTCACAGGCTAAGCCACACAGTATGGCAGGAAGCCTAGCAGGCGTGCAAACGTCGACCCGCATGCTCCAACCTCTTGGCACTGAAGGCAGAGAAGATAAATGCTAGCCATTCTCTCCAAACGGCAGGAACCTACATCCATCTAATTGCACTTCATAATGGATTCCACAAACCATTAATTATCAGATTATAGTTTAGGAACTCAAGATAAAAAAGCTTTGTGAAATTCAGACTCCAAAGGATCTGACCTGCAGGAGGGGTGTGGCTGGGGAAGCTGACAGCAGGTGCTCCCAAGGCATGGGTGCTGATGGCTGCGGCAGAGCCAGGGCCGTGCTGCTCCTCCCTGGGCTGACAGGACAGCCAGCCTGGCGCTGCCACGCCATCTGCCACATGATCCAGACGGGGTGAGCGAGGCCGCCAGGTTGGGCCCGAGTTCTGGCCTCTGACTAGGGAAGGGGATGAAGTCCACCTGGAGCAGCTGGGGACCCAGGCTCAGTGAGGAACTCCAGGAAGGGTGTCCTGGAAGGCAGAGACGGACGCCTCACACGAAACGCTGCCAGCAAACTCCCCAAGGCTTTGTTCTGGGAAGAGCTGGCTTACTGATGGGGACCTGCATGGAAATGAGGGCCACCTGTCCTCCACTGGGGGTGCTGGGCATGGCCCTTGATGCAGGGGAACCTGGGCAGAGAATGACAGGAGCAGGGAGAGGGGCCACGTGTGCTCAAGGCTGGGGTCTCTGAAAGATCTGCAGGTACTTCTCTCATCTCTAAATGGCCAGACACACGGGCAGCGTCTGCAGCCCTACTCTGCGGCCAAGGCCTGTCTAGCTGCCATTCTGCCCACTGAGGGCTGCCAGCATGCCGCACCTCCCAGGCAGCCCCGGGCACCAGTTTGTAGCCCACTGCTCCTTCAGACTCTGTCTCCGCCATCCTTCACTCGGGGATTGACAGCATCATGGAGGCCAAAGCAGCTGGCCTGTGGGGAAGGAGGCCCGCCTGCCCTGAGGACGGTGGTGTCGATGGCTCAGACATCCTCAGTCCTGTGCGAATGATGACACTCCCGCCTGGTTTCCAAGTGAGACTCTCGGTCGGTGCTGAGCTGAGGTGCCCACCATGCAGGGCAGCCAGGGTCAGAGGGCCAGGGGCACTGCAGAGCGTCCTCTCAGCATGGATGTGGGAACCCCTCACCACGTGAGCGGCGCTCACTTGGCCTCACCACAGATCAGGGTCACAGTGCCATCCAGCAAGTCCTCCACAGTCACCGCCACGAGCTCAGAGCTGGTCTGGGTGGCCTGGGAATCTGGCAACGTCACAAACACCTGTGACCCAGCCAGCTGCGTCTCCTCCAGAGTGATCACCTGCTCTGTTGGGGCCACGGGTGCTGGGGCCTGGATCACCTGAAAGGGAAAGGCATGAGGAAAGGCTGGGCCTACTTGCGGCCAGTGCCCCAGATTTACATGGCTCTGTCTCCTGCTGTAATGATGGTATTTACGTCTTCACCTGAGGAGAGCAATTACATGTGCCTAATAGGAAGAGGCAAGCCCACACGCCTGCGATGCAAAAGAGGAGGCAGGCAGACAATTCCAATAACTCTGTGCACTCGATTGCTGTAATTTCTCCCAGTACGCCATCTCGGGGTGCCCGGGCTCTGTGATTACACGCCAGCAAGCACTGGCTCAGTTTCTCTCCTGGGATTTCCCATCTCAAGGATGACACTGTAGGTGAGTGCCATGTGAGACGGGGGTGGGCCTTGTGCCTGAGCACGGAATAGGAGCAGGGGTACCAGCATCCCAGGCATGCCAGGGTGGGTCTCTAGCCCTCTGCCAAGCTGAGCACCTTCCTGCAGGCTGCATGGCTCAAGAGCCTGGGAAGAAGAAGAGTGACAAACTGTGATGCCACTAACTCACTTGCACCAGGTGGCAGGCAGGTGCCCTTTCAAGTCCGCAGCCTGTGAGAGAGGACCTTCTGTCTCAGGGAGAGCGCCTCTGTGGTTAGCACACCCAGCTCCTGCCTGACCTCCACGTGATGCTTCTGACTTGTGGACCCCAGAATGGCTTGATGCCCTTGAATTTTAACAACATGTCCCAGAGGGCACAACCGCCTCACTCCTGAGAGTGACCAGGAGTGGAGGGCAGGCAAGTGAGGATGCCAGGCCCAGCTGCTCCTATACCAGCATGTGTGAGATTACCTGTGTTACTCAGCATACGATTGTCTAGGACAGGAGCATTCCAACTGCTGCTCTTTTTCTTTTAGGAACAGAACCCTGTCCCCCAAAGGACACATATGGCAGCAGGAGTGTGCCGAGGTCATGCCCACCTGATCTCCTCTGGCCCCAGAGGCCTGTGAGAACATGGTTCATGAATGTCTGACCCTTGGAATGAGACAGTGGGACAGCCCAACAGACTAATGCCTCAGCCAGCTAATAGTTCCTCTCTAGCCTGTTACAAGATACAACCAACAGGCCTGAGTCCCAATCCTCTTCTGCCTGCCCTCTCTGAAGGAGACGGGAAGGAGAGCAGAAGAGAATCCAGGAAACAAAGGCTGAACTGAAAAACATCAGGCAGGTGTTCACCCAGGTAAAGGTGAGGCTGACATGTGCGATGTGTGACCTGCCCAGGGGCTGCCCATGAGTTTCATGCAAGGAGGTTGGGTGGGGAAGGCTCCTGCCCACAAGGAGCTCGTCCGCCTCCCCCAAGGTTTCCCTAACTCCCCTCATGCCCCACAGGGCTCCTCAGAGGGTGGGAAGCAGGGAATTGGGATGAGAAGTCAGGGTTGTTCCTCCTCTGGAGACTCTTGGTCCAGGCTCCCTCTACTAGGGGCTACTTTACAGGTGGCCACCAGCAGACTCGAGTTTTCTGTTCTGTTTGGTAAGAGGCCCAGAGAGTCCCTACAAGATCCCCAAAGAGCAGGAGTGGGTGATGTGACAGAGTCCCCCGTCCCCCCAAAGGCCAAGGAGCCCGGGTTAGCACTCCTGCAGCGGAGGGCCCAGAATCACCTGCACCACCTGCGAGGCTGCTGCCTGGGTTTCAGCGCCCATTGCCTTGGGATGCTCAGACTCCAAGTGACTGTCCAGCTGGGCCTGGGAGGTGAAGAGCTCCCCGCAGAGCTCACACGGGAAGGTGCTCTCTGACTGCTTGAAGTGCTCCGTGGTGACATGGTGCTGCAGTGCCCCTGGGAAGCGGAAAGTGGCCACGCAGTAAAGGCACCTGAATGGCTGGGACCCTGTGGGGGGAGAAAGAAGAGCAGGCTGTGGGTGAACGGCCGAGGGCAGCAAGAGTGGGGAAGTGGCAGCAGGGAGCAGTGAGGCCCAGGCAGGAGGCAGAGCCAGGTGTTGTGGGATCTGAAGCTGATACCATTTGGAGGCCTTCTCTAAGAAAAGTCAGGTAAAATGACAAACGCAGAAGCTGGCGCAGAGCCTGACCCTGCAGCTCCATCGGCACGGGGTTCGGGCCATGGCTTCTCGGTTGAAGCCCATCGCTCATCCAGCTGCAGGCGAGGCTGCTGACGACACTCTGGTTCATCAGCTCCAGGAAGGACATTTGAGCATCTGTGGAGTAGGCTCAATGGCACCTTACGACTGCTGTGGGCTAGGCGCGTTGGTTGCAACTGTCAGTGCACACACCACCAACACCAAAGTGGCAGCACCAAGACTTGCAGAATGAGTGTCCAGGGTGGGGAAGAAAACGCCGAGGACAAGGGCAACATCTCTCACCCCGGCAGCCAGCGGTTTAGAGGGGAGGAAGGGCGTGATGAGAGCGTAGCTGCATTCCCAAAGCGGGAGGTAGAAGTACACTAGCTTCGCAGGAAGCTCCAGAGCCCAAAGGTAGCAGCCTTCAGCATTCGATGCACCTTATACCAGTATTCATTGCTCCCTCGCCAGTGCTCCCGACAACAGGGTAAACACCAGAAACATGCACACTGACAGCTGGAGTGGAATGTCCCTCGGAGAAACTGGACTCTGCCCTTAATTTATTTCTCATATGTTCCTTTTTATAAGCACACAAGAGTGAATGATGTGATAAAAATCTAAGTCAAATTAAGTGCAAAACAGCACTGTGAATAGCCTACAAATTCTAAGTGAAAGAAAGCACAGTTTAATTGGCAGCAGCTCTCCTATCCCAATGGTTCATTAAAACAGTTCATCTATAACTGACATTTGAGATGTGAGGCATGGCAGTAACTGCAACAATGCCGCCAACGCCTTAGAGACGCTCACAGGTGCCAGGCCTTCCATTTGTGCATCCCTCTCTGAGGCAGGCACTGCAGCTATCCCTGTATTACAGATGAAGAAACAGAGGCACAAGGCAGGGAAGTGACCAGCCCAGGCCACACAGCTGCGAGTGGCAGGGACAAGGGTCCAGGCTGGAGCATGCTGGGCAGGCACTGACCTGAATGCTGACACTTGATGTGGATCTGCAGCAGCGCGGGTGTGGGAAAGAGTTCCTTACACTGCTCACATTCATGGAACTTCATATCTGTGAGGCACAAGGAAGGAGGTGTGGGCAAGACCAGAGGATGGCTGCAGGGCTGGGTGGGGTGACAGCTATCCCTAGAGAGCATCCACCAAGTGCAGGCACCCAACACTCGGGCATGTTTGCACAAGCAGCGGCAAGGAGCGCCGGCTCTGAATTCAGGTTGCCTGGATGTCAAGAGAGTGGCTGAGAAGGGACGAGAACACACACACCCAGTGCTGAGTGTGGGGCCTGCGCCAGGACTGCTCTGTGACTGACAGCTGCCGTGAGCATCCCCACACTGACCTGCAAGGCAGGGTTTACTAGCTGCCATCCGAAGAAAAGGGGCAGACTTGGAAAGAGTGGTCACGTGTCGTGGTCATGCAGCCACTAAGCCCTGGAAGAGGATCTCCACCTAGCCCACCTCCCACCAAAGCCCACCTCCCACCAAAGCCCACCTCCCACCAAAGCCTTCCCCTGTGGCGACTAGCTTCCACTTGGGGGCGATTGGAGCCTGCTGCTCTGGTTTCCAGGTGTGAGGAGCACTCCACCAGCTCCACACCGCACACACCCTCTCCAGCCGCAGCACCCGACCCTCACCTGCGTGCTCCGCTTTGATGTGCTTCTTGTGCTCGATGGTGTTGGGAAAGGTTTTGTCACAGGAGCTGCACTGGAGTGATGAGAACTTGGAAGAGCGATGGTTCTGAGCAGCAAACACATCGGGGTGGTGGGTCCGATTGTGGTACCACAGGCCAGATAGTTGCTGCAAGGAATTTGGTAAATGTTAGGTCTCAGAAAGTTCTACAAGCTAGAGAGCTCAGGAGGCCCTCAGGAGAGGGAACACATTTTGGGGCAGCCTCTGGGTCTAGCACCACACTCTCACCTATCACTTGGGTCACAGAACTGAGTGTGGACGTGTGGAGAGGCTGGTGTTTGTGGGAACACGGCAAGAGTGACTCCACGGAGGCCCCCGCAGGGCAGAGTTTAGTCGAGCCCCCGAAGACTCGCTCCTCACAAGCCAGGAGGTGCTGGGATTTTCCCAGCAAGGGGGATGTGCAGGCACAGTGGAGTGAAAAGACTAACCACTCAATGGGTAGATGGAAGGGCCAGGATTCAAACCCTGGCCTTCCGACTGAAGACCTGTGCTCTCCACCACGAGCCGCATCACACTGCTTCCCAGGAGTGGGGCGCAGCAAAGCACCTGCCGGGGGTGTCTGCTGTCCTGCCCCACAAGCCAGTGTCCTTCTCCATCCCAGGTTCCCTCTCCCTACAGCTGTATGGTATCCTAGACCTCAAGCCCAGGACTTAGTTCTGTCACCCTCATGTGACGGCACCAGGCTTGGAACAAAGTGAGCTCTTGATTCTCACAGAGATGAAATTAGCTGTTCTTTGTCTATAGCCAAACCTCATAGATGCCAGCAAGGTCCATTCTTTTCTCTGCGGTTTTAGAGTTCTGAAAGACGTTATTTCTTTTTTAGTTCTTTATTGGGTTTCACTTTAATTACACACCAAATACTAAGGTAAAAAAGCCAAGCCCTTCCCTGGGAGTTAAAAAACCAAGCAATAATTGTGCTAAGCGAGGTAATTCCAGATAGTGACACAGTTCCCATAGTCCTCTCGTGCCTGGCCACATAGGTCAGCAGCTTCTAGCGGACACAAGTGTCCAAGGGAAAAGCAGCATTTAGTTCACCATGAGGCTGAGATCCAGGAGAGGCGTAGAGACTCTACTCCAAAGACAAGCCCCCCCCGCCCCTGGTTCCGGGCTCCTGGAGAGTCGCAACTGCACTCTTCACAAGAAGCAGCCCACTGCCACCTCCCGGACATAAGATACAATCCGCAGACCACGTGCATGGGACCCAGGAAGCCCACAGGGAGAGTGGCAGGGCAAGAAGTCTGCGGCACCGGCTCACCTGGTAGGCCTTGTTGCAGATCCCACAGCTGAAGGGCTTGCCCCCAACGTGAGTCACCACGTGCCGCTCCAGCATGGATGGCGCACTGAAGATCTTCCCACACGTGGGGCAGGGGTGGTACTCCTTGGAGTGCACCTCATGGATGTGCTTGCGGTGGTCCTGCAATGTGGGGAAGCTCATCCTGCACTTCTTACAGTCGTAGGGGTCTTCTATGTCTAGTTTCACATGGGACATCATGAAAGGAAGAGCCAAGGGAAAAGCACCAGAGGCACAATCAGTGGCATGCTGATCTGAGCGCTGCAACAGAAGACAGACTCAGGTGACAGCCAAGGAGCAGAATCATGCACTGTCACCCAACTGACCCACCTCACCTGAGGGGCACCCTCGGGGTTTCTGCAACAGACAGCTCACCCAGTTCCTCACTGTCCCTCTTACAAGTCAGGTCACACTCTACTACTTTCCAGGGAGTGTCACCATGTGTGTCCTGTTTGAGGTGAGCGTTTTTGCACTTTCTCTCCCCCATAGACACCCAGAGCCTCACTACTCCCTCTGTCATCAACAGCACAACTGGAGGAACACGTCCTGCTCTCCACTTTGGATTCAACAATAAAAACATATGAATAGATAATGTTTTAAGTGCTCTACATATACTAACACACTCCCTCCATTAACCTTATGGGTAGGTTCTATTACCGTCCCCATTTGACAGATGAGGAAAATCAAGGTTTACATCAGTATCTTGCCTAAGGGACTAGGAATGGGTAATAATCCCGGCTCTCACCACAAATCCATGCTCTGTGCAGCATGCTTAATTGGCTATACCAGCTCTTCAGTGAGACTCCAAAAATAAGCACTAGCAATAATAAAGAATCCATGTACCAACGTATGGCAGGAAATAGAAATCAAAATGTTTTAGTAAAATCCCTTGCTCACAAGAAAGAACCAACCCATGAGTCAATCTAATGCATGCATTGATTCAGATCAATTTGGAAATTCCGACATGTAGCAGCGTTTGACATCATTAACTAGTTTTTCCTGTGGACACGAGCTCTTAAACCTCAGCTTTACACAGTCTTCTAAGACTCCTTGATGCAGCTTTCCACAAGCAATGATGTAGTCCTGAGACAGGCAAGAAACGAAGAGGGGCCTGAGTGAAGTAGGGGGCCCAGACACCAAGCCCACCATACAGGGTACAGTCTAGGGTATGGCAAAGGATTCTGTGTCCTCTCCATTCTGAAAATTAATCATGTCTTCTCCTTTCTGGACTCCCCACGCAATGCTACTGGGAAAAGATGACCACAGCAAAATGTCATTTAAAGAGGTCAAAGGGACATCAAAATTCTGGCACTGGATCCCAGCCACATCTCATTTATCTGGAAGTCTACTGCAACTGGATTTTTTGGGCGGCCTTGTAAACTCTGTGTGGGGAGTTTATATTCCTCCTGCCTCACCTGGTGTCCAGACACATGCTGAGACACAGGAGGTCTGGCAAACTCCCACTGGCTGGCTGATGACAGATGTAGATGCAGTTCCATAAAGCACGTCTGTGAGACGCTGTATTTGCCAACAACTAGGACTGGTATGTCGGGAGGGTGGAGGAGAAAGGAGGGACATGACAAGGAAACAGGATGAGCTTGGAAGATGACAAAGGGCAGCTGGGGGGTGCTCTTGCCACCTACAATAATATCTGGTATGTACTGGGTATTTTCTGTGTCAGGCGTGGAGCTTCACTCTTTACATGTGGCCTCACTTAATCCTAACCACCATCCACGGTGATGGTGGTCTCATTTGCTCTAGTTTACAGAAGGGACGGAAGAGGCTCAGAACAGTAAAGAAACGTGTTTAAGCTCTCAAGGAAGTGGAGGGCCAAGATTCCAATCCCCACTTGTGTGACTCGGAGGTCCGGCTGTGCCATGCTGATGACACTCCCACTGCAATGAGGGGGCTGGAGAGGACAATGTGGCCAAATGCCACACTGCAACTTTTAAGTGTCTTATGGAGTCACAGAAGTCTCTCCTTCCTATGTGTGTGTGTGCATGCGTGCATGTGTGTTGACTGAAAGTGTTTTAGTCTGTGTCAGTTCTAGCAGAAGGGCAGAAAGATGGGGGCAGACCCTACTCAGGGAGTGAAGTCCAGCCACACTGGAAAGAGGACACTGGGGAGGATGCCAGGCAGGAGCCACTGTGATGGTAGACGTTAGCTCAGAAGGGGTCGGGTTGCTCCTGTGGGAAGACAGCTCGAGGATGGACTCATGGAAACACCCAGTGCACTGTGAGTCATCAGTGGGAGGCTCTCTCCTTATACACATTTGCCTCTGTCGGTTAAACGGTGCCGGGTAGGCTGGAAAGGAAGAAAGGGAACAGCCTGGCCAGAAAGAAGCATCACACAGGGTATGCTGAAATCCTCCTGAGACAGGACAAAGGGACAAGGTAGGGGGAGGCGCTGAGGGCCAGGTGCGGGGAGGGCATCTCTGCTGCAGTGACTCCAGGCCTCCCAGTGCCTGCCTACCCAAGTGCTCGCCACCCAGGGGCTCTGTACATACTGTGAAATGTGTGCAGGTGGATGGAGAGGCCATTGGCTTGCCGGAAGCCCTTGCCACAGTCCCTGCAGACATACGGCTTGTCCCCGGTGTGGGTCCTCACGTGGCGTGACAGCTCAATGGACTGGGCGAACACTGCGTCGCAGTACTGGCATGCATACATCTTCCCTGCAGCACACACGAGCTGATTAGAGCCAGCCCTAAACGTTTATGGCACTCCTACAAGCAAAATTGCATTCTAAGGCATGTTTCAGGGAAATATCATCTGGGAGACGACATGAAAACATCAGGCCATCTGCAACACGTTGGGTAAGATCTGAGCCGACTCGTCACACGGCACCCCCCAAGCACAGCCGCTCACAGGTGGTATGGCGCAGTGGACGGGGGGGCGGAGCTCTTGCCACACAAGAGGCCATCTGCTCATCTGCCATGAGTGCCGAAGGGCCTCCCACTCAGCAGCCAAATCCCCTGTGTGTCCAGAAACCTGTGTGTTTAGACCCCTCACAGCATGTAAAGTGTGGACTCGCAACAGCCCATGAAGGCAAGAAATGTGGACAAGAGAAGAAGACAGCCTCTTCCATGACTTGCTGTCAAATTACTACACATCCCTTGGCTTCTCAATTTTCTCACACACATAATGAGAATATAAGGACCGACCACCGAGAGGATTAGGGAACACAGGTGAAGAACAAGCCTGGAAAACTGGTGTTTGCAAAAGGGGTTGGATCTATGGAACCCCGAATTCCCGTGCAGGCAATCACGGAGGCACCAGAACCCTGGATCCAGGGCCCACAACTAGAACATCAGTCTTGTGTTCACTCTTCACATAGTGGGCTTCAAAGTAAGATTCTATTTGAAAAAAGGGTTTCTTGAGAGTTGAAACTGCTGAGGGGCCTGGGCCTAGTCCTTGGCCCTCTCAATCCTCAATGTCTGGATGACCCCACCTCAGGGCCTTACATATCCCCCCATGACAGAAAGTCCCATGCTGAACCCTCCAGCATCCCAGACCTCTGACTCCCTGCTTTCCATCTCTCCACTGGAGGTCTAACAGGTGTCTCACGTTGACCATGGCCAAGCAGAGCTCCCAATGCCGACCCCACCACTGCACGCCGACCCTACCACTACACACCCAACCATGCACACATGGTCATTTCCCCCGAGTCACAGCAGCCCCACTCACTTGCTTGGGACACTTCCTTTCTTCCCTCTCATTCGACCTCTAATCCACCCTGTCACCTACACTTTCAAAAACAGATCCCAAAACTTGAGCACTTGTACAACCCCACATACACAGCTCTGCTGAAACCCTGCCCCTCTAACTGGACCACTGCAACCTCCTCCTGCCTCCCTGGCTGTCTTACTCTATTACAGCTTATTGTTCACAGGGGCTAGGATCAACTTTTAAAAACGTAAATCAGGTCCTGTCACTCCTCTGCTCAAACCCTTCTGTGGCTTCCGATGGTAGGCAGAATAGCCCCCAAAGATGTCCACATCCTAATCTCTGAAACCTGTGAATATGCTACCTCCCATAGCAAAAGGACTTTGTAGATGTGACTGAATTAAGGATGTGATGGGGAGACGACCCTGGATTATTTAGGAGGGCCCAATGTCATCACAAGGATCCTTAGAAGAGGGACAAAAGAGTCAAAGAAGAAGGCAGGGTGGCAGGAGAAGCCGAAGCCAGAGCAGTATGGCCAGGAGCCAAGGAAAGGGGCAGCCTCTAGCTGGTGGAAAGGCAAGGAATGTTCTCTGCCTGAGAGTCTCCACAGGAGGATAACTCTGCTGAAACCTCGATTTTAGCCTCACAAGACCCACTTTGGACTGCTAACCTCCAGAACAGTAAAATCACACATCTGTGTTGTTTGAAGCCACTATCTGTGGCGTTTTGCTACAGCAGCAACAGAAACTAACATACTTCCCATAAAGCCCAGGAGTCCCAAGCGAGGCATGAGGTCCACTGAGACCCAGCCCTGGGTGACCTCTCTGGCTTCCTCTCCACGACCGTCCATGGACTCTGCTTTAGTCCCTTCTGGTTCTCTACAGTCTCATGAGCAGGTAGAACTCAGTCCCACTTGGTGAGGGCTCTCCATGGGTGATGTTCTTCTTCTCTCACTCCATTCAGGTTTCTGCACTGCCAGTGCCATCCCAGGGCCTTCTCTGATGGCTAAGCAGTGCCCGCCCCAGCCCACCATCCCCCAACATGCTTCTTCTGACTTCATACTGTACCTGCATTTGTTCACTGTCAGTTCTACCTGCTGGAACATAAGCTGCTTGAGAGCAGGGCATACGTATTACCATATCCCCAGGTCTGCAACATGCCTAGGACATTAACTCACTCGGCAAACACTTACCGAGGGCACACTGTTGCCAAGTACTGTTCGAAGGCCCGTGGATAAAGCAGGGGGGAAAAAAGCCTAACAGCTCAACCTCTGCAAAGCCCTCGTTCTGACGGGGAGACTAAGCATAAGCAGAGTCGATCTCTGAGGGAGACACTATACCACGTGACAGGTACTATGGGAGAAAAATAATGCAGGGAAGCTGGGTGGGCACTGAGCCTGTCACAGGGTGGTCAGGAGGGGACTCACAGAAAAGGTGGTGCAGGGCAAGGACTGCAGGTGAGGTAGAGAGATGTGGGGACGTCTGAGGGAAGCGTCTCGAGCAAGGAGAAGGACAGAGATGAGGCCCGACCAGGAGGTGCCAATGGGGAGTCAGAGAGGAAGCAGGGACTCGACCATGGAGGTCCTGGCAGGCTGGCAGAAGGGCTCTAGATTCACACAGATGAGGAGAAAAGCCACTGCCGAGTTCTGAGCAGAGAAGTGGCCTGATGTGGTTCTATTTTATCGAAGGAAATGGTGAGAGCAAGGTTTCGCAACAGTTTCAAGACTACTGTGTCAATCGGGCGAGATGATGGTTGCATTACTTTTTATACGTAAGTGTTCCAGATGATACGCAGCCTCCTCCAAGAAGCCTTCCCTGGTGCCTCTTCCCCTCCAACTCCTCCACATCACCCTGGTCTTATTTCATATTACCCCACCAGTCACCTGCATGGTAACTGTCCACATTTCCCTCCATCCCCTGGGCTGTGAGCTACATGAGCACAGGAATCTCAGTTCAGTTGCTCCACGCCTGGCACTGCCGATCCATAGCAGGTGCTCAGTCAAGGTCAACTCCACCTCAGAGCTCAAGGGAGCCCAGCTTCCTGTAAATTCCATACCTATGAAGTCATATTACATCAGCCAGCCTTCCCTAGAAGTCTCTTGGTAAGCATTTGCATGCCTGCGCCAGATGTGCTCCTAGTCATCTGCCTAGAGACTCTGAGTTCTGTCTTTAACTTACTTGAGAGTGGTGTCACCCCTAGTTCCAAGTGCATTTAGGCATTTAGGCAGCTCCCATGGCGAAGTCTGCAGGAGAATGAAGAGCCTCCTGGGCCTTACCTTCCGAGTGCTTCTTCTTGGTGTGGTAGGCCAGGGCAGAGGCCTGTGTGAAGGTCATGAGGCAGTGCTTGCACATGAACGGGCGGTCCCCGGTGTGGAGGCGAAGGTGGTTCTTCAGGGTGGAATTGGCTGCAAACTTGGCTCCACACTCTTCACAGGAGAAAGGCTTCTCGTCAAAGTGCTCTGTCAGCTTGTGGTACTGCATGCCTAGGGGAGCCAGGCCGGAGACAGGAAGAGACACTGCCAGTCAGTGTTAGGGATCCAGCAGGAGGATGCCAAGAGCCTCTCAGGTCAAGCCTCCAGAGGAGGCACAGCACAAACCCCAAATGTTGGCCATGCTGCTCCTCTGCCCACCAACCAGCGACCCAAAGGCAGCTGACCTCACGCATGGGGGTTTAACTTCCCCATCCCTTCCTCTCTTATATAGGACCTCGCCACCCAGAAACAAGGAGACAAAACTGTTATGTTTCCTTAGGTTTATCTGCCATCTGAATCAAGGGAAAACAGTTCTGACTACACATCCCATGGCTTCCATGACTCTTGTTTATTGTCAAGAAAAACGTGGAAACGCAAGGCTGGCATTAAGCAACTGGTTATTATTATAAATAACAACAGCTGTTAAGTCGCCATGTACCAGGTCGACTGCAGGCATCATACTAGGTGTCAGCTCTGCTTCCTTAAACCTTCCACACAATCCCAAGACATAAGTGGCACCAGGTACCTACTGAACAGATTCGGGAAGTCCAGGCTGGGAAGCTGGTTCCAAAGCCCAGGCTCTGCCACGACACCACACCGCCTCTATGGGGACCTGCTCTGCTTCAAAGCCTCCCCTCTCCTCGTTGCACACAGCCAGGGGCAGGGCCCGGATTCCGCGCACCAGCACCCAGCAGTCTTGCCCTCTAGAGTACCTGAGGCGTGGGCAAACTCTCTTCCACAGAGGTCGCATGTCACTGGAAGCCTCTTCTTCTTCTTCTTGGGGGCGTCAGGCTCTCCGCCCGAGCTGTGGGCCTCCAGCTGGTGCTTCTCCAGCTCCTTCTTGGAGTCCTTGGTCTCGCTACACTCCTTGCATTGCACCTGCTTGCTCTTGGCCACCCGGCAGCGCTTCATGTGCACCTTGAGGCGGCAGTAGAAGTGGAAGCTCTTGTCACAGGCCTTGCAGATGAAGCTTTTCTTGGCAGAGTCCGGGGAGGCAGATGTGTCTGTCTCTTGTTGTCCCGGCAGGGTACCCGGCTCTCCTTGGCCATTCTGGTTTCCAGCCCGGCAGTCTTCTTCAGTCGGCTTGGCTGCCTGTGTCTCTTCCTTGCCACTGGCTTCGAGGCGAAACGGGTGACTCACCTTCCACATCCCCGCCTCATCATTGGCCTTGGTGAGGATACCTGCAGGGGCGAGACCTCACGGCTCTGGAAGCCTGTTTCTACTCAGCTTCATGACTTCTCTAGCACGCTTCTTAGAGGAGATTAGAGACTCCTTGGGAGCCTTAAAAACACAGAAGTATCATCACTGTCATCTTTACTTTCCAAGGAACACAAAGAGCATCATGTTACATTTATGTCTCGTGACTTCACAGGAGTCGAGAGCATGTAAAACGCATGCTTGCCGGGCTCGGTGGCTCAGCCTGTAATCCTGCGCCTTTGGGAGGCGAGGTGAGTGGATTGCCTGAGCCCACGGGTTCGAGACATGCCTGGGTAGTGAGACCTCATCTCTACAATAAATCAAAAAAAAAAAAATCAGCCGGGCATGGTAGCGCATGTCTGCAATTCCGGCTACTCGGAAGGCTGAGGCGGAAGGATCTCCGGAGCCCAGCAGGTCGAGGCTGTGATGGCCAGGAGCGGCCACTGCATTCCAGTCTGGGTGACAGAGTGAGACTCCAGCGCAAAAAACAAAAAACAAAAAAAACCCCACATGCCTTAAGGGTGTGACAAACTCAGAGAGGAATGCCGCCTCTTTCCTTTAATAAAGACACAACCTGAGGTCTGCCAGGACCCCAGCCCACCCCGTGTCTTACCAGCACATGCCAGCTCCTGCATGACAGGCTGCAGGCCTGAGAAAGAACTGTGGACCCTGCACAGGAGGTGGCATATCTCGAAGGCCGAGACAGCTTTCTCAGTGGCTCTGTCCCTCGCTGCTCTCAGGGAAGCTCCAGGGCTGGCTGAATCTGAGGAACTGCTCAGAATCTAAAGGAACACATGAGACCAAGGTGGGGAGGTTCTCCATGGTTTCCAACTTTCAAAAAAAGCTAATTCCAGAAGGCGTTGCTCCACTTATAAGTAGTTTATGCTTCTTATGATACAGGTAGTGAGAACCCTATTTTCCCAAGAACAGAAAAGCTAACAAAATAAAAAAAGGAAGCACATCTCAAGATAAACAAAGCTATAGGATGTGGGTGATGTGTCTGTCATGAAACTCGGATCATTTTCATAATATATTATTGTCTCAATGTCTGGAAGTAATTCAGCAAGATCAGTAACTTTGTATTTTGAGATACTTAGATGTACCCTTTTAAATGTCATTTTCTTTCATAAAGAAACTCAGTGTTTCAAAGAAGGTTCAAATAGAAGCTTTAAAGAGGCCAAGAATATTATTTCAAAGCCATCCTCTTTCAGAGCGTAAGAGCTATCAGCAGAAAGAGTCAGTACACTGAGAAAATAAAGCTAAACCATCCACAGATGGCCAAATGGAATTTTCATTTTGGAAGATACTTTATTTCTGCTCTTTTCAAGTCTATCTAAATAAACCTGATGTCCCTGGAGGCAGGAATGAGACTAATTAGTGAGGCTAAAACTGATCAACTGCAGAAGCCCCATCTCTGAAGTGTGTGGCATGCTGGAGAGCCTAGCAGCTGAATCTCTCCTCTGAAGCCCCCCAGAAATATGTGCCATCTTCTTCCCATCTGAGAGGCAGACCAACGTGTGGCTGTCACCTGCACGAATAGAGTTAGAAGCCAGGCCTCCACATGCCCTCCAGGTCCACGCGGATCACAAGGACACCACAGGTGAACTACAGGGTAATGTTATGCTTCTTCTGACTCTTCCCCACACAGGATGCCCACGATCCTGGAATGGAGATAAGTGAGCTCCCCCAGTGCCCACCTGGCACTCTTGGGATCCTGGTCACACTGTGGGAAGCCTTAGAGAAAATGAGCTGGCACTATCTTGCCAGCCCATATGGTTAGAAGCTTTGTTCTATGTTTACCTTGGCTCTTTCTGGAAGCCAGAATAGAACATGTAACAGGACCAGTTTTACTTTCCTTCATCTGAGAGAAGTTGCTTCCTAGAGTAGGTAAGAGAACAGCATCACGGTTCCCTTGATGTGTATCCAGGTTTGGACAAATGGAATAAAGCTGGGTTTGAGTCACAAGAACCACCCTGGCTTCATCGTGTACCTGCGGAGCACCCTGGACATGAAACAGAACCAACCCCGGAGCCTGAGCTCTCCTGTCTACAACCTCACATGCCACGTAGAGCTGGAAGGACTGCAAGAGCACAAGTCTTAAAAGCACTAGCTTGGCACAGGGCTGGGCACAAAGCAGGTCCTCTACAGATGCTGGCTCCGCCCTAAGGAATGAAGACTGCCCAGGCATCAACCCTAAAACCCTCCGGAATTCGAGCTGTTTCATTCCCACACCTCTTTCACGGTCTCGGCCAGATGCTCCTCCTCTGAGGTGAAGCACTTGAGCTCAGTCCTCTGCTGGATGGCCTCTGTGACCAACTTGCGATGCCTCAGGAGTGTTTCTAAAGCAGCATTTTCTGGGGTGGTCACTGAAAGAAAGGGGGATCGAACCTCATCAATGAAACAACGGGCGCCATCTTTTCCTTCACCTTCCTCAACTCAACTCCTCACAATGAGAACACGCTTCATCCATCTCCCATCTGTGGCAGGGAGTGAGGAAAGTGGCAACACAGCACTGTCATTAGGACGATCATAAACACGAGCTCAGAATAATCACTGCATCTGGTTTTAAAAAGGTTTACAAACTCTTGTGTCCTTGAGCAAAACAGCCAGTCCTAACACCCTAATGGCAGGGATGTGAGTGACAACCATGAGTGAGCTCTTTCCACTTTCTGGGAAGCCCCTGACAGAAGACTGGTGACCCACCTGCCTGGAAGAAAGCGTCGGCCCCAGGCTCTCTGCGTATCTCCTCCAGGAGCAAGTCCAACGGGCAGGTCTTTGTCTCCTGAGCCACCAGCAGCAGTTGCCAAATGGCTGTTGCAGGGAGAGTCTGCTTTTCTAGAACTGCTGACAGCAGGGAACTGAAACCACCTGAGCCAGAGTCATGTTTCACAAGCTTCTCCATGACCTTCAAGAGGCAGCACAGACACGTGTGTTAGAGACGTTCTGGCCGCTGGCCCCGCGGCAGAGCTGCAAGTGTGGGCACTGGGCTACAGTGAGCATCTTTCCGGGAAGGAGCTCTCCAACACCCTTCACCTCTCCCCCCGACAGCACTCCTATTCATGACAAAGACAGCGCTCTTGCTCCCGCCTTTCCTTATTACACAGAAACGACAACTGCCCTACTTGTTGCTCAGCCTTAGCAAGAGTCACCTTCGATGTCTTCTCTACCCAGCAACCCTCAACATGGCTGTGTGTGTATGTTTACAGAAAACATAAATACACGTGCGTATACATTTGTGTTTTTCCCTCCTCTCTCATTTTACCCCCACTCCCCTAGTCGCTCTTCCTCTCTTACCTCTCTTTCTCCAGGGGCCAGACTCGTCATGTGTGAGATTGTCTTTAGTAACATCTGGTTGTCTGTGAAAATCTCAGAGAGGTTTTCGTGGTATCGTTTCAATAGCTCAGTCCCATAATCATCAGGGCTTGGCTGAACTGTAAGGATATTAGCGAACAGTGACGTTTGATGCACCAAAACCTCCTAAAAGGACGACAGGGATGAGAGGACGAGGGAGTGCGAGTGGCCAGCACAAGAGCTCTGTGTCCTTGGCAGAGCTGAGCCCAGCTCCTGGTCAGGGCCTCAGACACACCTCAGGCGTCTTGGCTGCACTTAACACTTGACGCTGTGGGGTCAGAAACCCACGAGCACTCAGAGTCAGTGCCTGGTGGTGGAAGCGAGCGTCTGCTCCACGGGAGGGTAATGAGAAGGCTGCACTCGTGAGGGATGCAGATGTACAGATTCGAGGGGTGCTACTCATCAGGCTCGAGGGGAGGAGCTCGTGGCAGCCCAAGATGCATGCAGGCGCGGGTCGAGGCTGCGCAGGACGCTGGCCACGGCCACTCTCGGTCTCTGCCTTTGATCCCCCCACCCGGCAGGTTCTCTCTTCTAAGAGGTCATCGTTACTCGAAAGTAAAGAACGATCAGGACAACCAGGCACTTCCTCTGCTTTGTGGATATTTAAAAACGTATTCTGCTCTTCAGCCTAGTAACTCCACTTCTGGAAATTATCTAAAGGCAAAAAACTATGTACAAAGCCAACTGTGGAAGCACAATCTGTGGTGGTGACGATGAAGATGAAGACGTGAACCACCAGTCCTTGCTGGGTGCCTGAGTGCCACACACTGTGCTGTGTCCACACGTGCTCCCTCACAGTAGCCACAAAAAGGAACACGACAGCTACCCTTCGTATCCCGTGTCGCAGAGAAAACGTGATTCAGAAAGGTTTAGTCACTTGCTCAGGATCACACGGCGACAGAATGGCGAAAGGCTGCGGTGCAAGCACCACGCCACACGCGCCCTAGAAGAAGGGCATGAGTGAGACCCCACACGCATTCTCATGTGGAAAACCGCATGGCCTGCAAAACCCAGGGTCACCGGGGCCTTTACGAAATGTGGGGGAGGACACTATACTGTGAAACGGGGGACCATGAAGTTATAAACTGCAGTAGTATCTCAACATGATGCAAATCATACATCAAAGATGTCTGCGTTAATCCTGGCACATTTGAGGGGTCGAATTTTAAGCTGTCATTTTCTTTATTTTTGTCGTTGTCCATATTATTTTTAAAAGTCAGAAGAGAGCGCTCCCATTTGCCAAGTATCCTTTTTCTGAAAACCATCTCAGTCCCAATGCCTGGGACAGAGGTGAACTGCTCAAGCTGGGTTATCTTTCTCAGGAATGACATAGGAACTCATTTCCCCAAGCTGAAGGGACACATGAGTAGCTGGTCTGGGGGATGGTGAAAACCAGCACTCTAGTGGAAAGCGGAGGCTGAGTCTCCCGCTCTTGCTCATATCTGCCAACGAAGCTTGTCAGAACATCCTGCGCCCTGTGAGTATGTCCGCTCCACTGGCTTCACGGGTGGTCCCGGGCGGCCCTGGGAAAGCTGTTGTTCCTTAGTAAGCCCTGGACCACAGGAACCCCACGGGGGAGCTTAGCCGAGAGAAGGCACTCTGAGATTCCAGATCTTAACTCCAGAGAGACTGAGAGTCATTGATTTATGACAGCTAGTTTCTGTTTTGCAGTGACATTTCTTAACGTTATCTTATCTCCCAGCAAGGAGCTAACAGGGTGTTTGGGCTACAATTTTCTGTAGGAGAGGTTCCAGTCCAGAGAGTCAACAATTAACTAATACCTGTGGTGCTTGGCAAAGTGGCTAATTTCTGCAAATTCTCCAGCAGAAGGCCCAAGTTTGGGAAAGTCATCTTCACAGCCTGGAGGAGTTTTACCAAACTCTCAGCAGTCAGGGTCTTCTCTTCAGTCATTCTGTGCAACAGATTTTCTACTGTCTCCTTGGGTGTTCCACCCTCGCAGCAATTCAGAATCACCTGCAGTGGCAAGCAATCAACCAGACACCAGTTACCGACAATTCAGCATTTATCGGACACGCCACTAGAAAGCCTAGCAAGATGGCATTATAATACGCCCTGCCTCCAAGTCTGCCTCTGCTGGGCTCCAGTGTTACTTTTTCCATTTCTTCCTTACTCTGTTTCAATAAAAATCCAAAACATTCTCCAAACCAGTAACTCTTTGAAAATCTCTCTTTCTCAATTGCAGGTCTGTGTGTATTCTCTGCCTCCAACAGCCTGCATCTTGTGAAAACATCCCTAACCAGGCCCGTACAACACAGCAAGTAGCCCATGGGCTAACCAGGTTCTTCAGATTTAGTTTGTTCTAAGATTGAGAAACAGACTGGCAATTAAATGATACACTGTGTCTCAGTAAAGTTCATAATACTGGTTTAGGTTGTGATTTCAGAGCGATTTGGTTACCCCATTTTACCTTATTTGCATAATAATATGAATACTCAGATAATTTGTGCATTACTCTATGAACTCCAGAATGAGAGCTCTACATACAGTGCCTCTCTGGATCGTCTTTCTTGTGAATGCTAATTACCCATTCCTCTCATTCTCAGTGGCCACACACAGCAGCTCCAACTATCATTCAACAGTCTCACTCTCTGTTCTTCCTTGAAGTACTAGAAGATTTTTTAAGTCAAAAGGGCACAGAGCTCCAGCAAAAGGTTGAAAATAAAACACGTGACAGATACTTTACAGATAGTTCCATATTACAATAGAACCGTATCTTAATGGTCTGCGACGCAGTGTGCACGACTTAGCTCTTATGGAACTGATAAAGCAGAGGATTATTTCAATACTGCAATCTACAGATTCACAGTAACTGAGTTCTGAGCTTTCCTTCGGGAAAATGCCAGATCTCGGTCATGGTGGTGTGCCACAGGCTGCCATTATCAAATTAAATTCCATTTTAAAATGATGAATTTAGCTTTAAAACCAAATTGGCTTTATATACCCATTTAAAGGCATACATACATAATAAATCAAGTTGTCTAATATAGAGTAGATTTCTATCAAACGAATCCTAATTTAAAATGTAAGAGCTTGTGTCTAAAAACCATACTTACTTCAGTGTTAAAATCTTAGTTCCTGATGAGTATTGAGGCAGCTTGATGCTGGTAACAGGGTGGGCTTCAAAGCCTGACAGACCTAGTTTAACCCTAGTTCTAATAGTTACTGCATGACCTTGGGCAAGTTATTTAATTCTTTGAATCTTGTTTTCCTCATTTGTAAATACCAACTCTTGCACAGTTGTCCTGAGGATTCTGTAAAACGAGGGTGCTGTCTGGAAAGCCTGGCATAACTCCTGGACAGATGTGATCTTTAAGAAGTGACAGTACTGTTGATATTATGAGACAGAAGCAAGCATAGCGGTTAAGGGACTACGCTTTCACTAGAAGCCTGGGTCCAGCACTGGTCTCAACAGCTATGTCTTTGGGTGACTCTCTCTAAGCTTCTGTTTCTTCATCCTTAAAATGAGGGTAACATCCATGACTTCATAAAGTTGCTTGGGGTGGTATTCAGAAATGTCTAAAATATCCTCAGCACATTGCTCGGCACACAGTAAGCAACAAATCAATGACAACTATAGTAATTACTATTTTTTAACTGTTTCCAGTTCTGAAGTAAAGACATACCTATTTATTGCTTCTTACAAAGCCCAAAGTATTTATAGACAAAGGCTATGGCACCCGTTATTAGTATAATTTCACAACAGAAAAAGTTTCAAAAGGCTTGGGAACACATTCCACATGGTGTCAAAATGCTGCGACTGTTCCATCAACATTCACCTCTCCACACCCACTGGATTAGTTTGCCTCCACGTTCATGAGAAGGAGTCCTTAATGAAGCTCCGAGGCAGCCTCAATCTTAAGAAGTGTTTTTGTGATTTATAACTAATTTAAGTTCTTCTGCTTCAGCTTTCTCTGTCAAGTAAACTGAAAGTGACAGAAGAAGATGACAGTGTGGTTTAGCTTGCTGCGAGAATGAGGCTGTGCTTGAGCGTGCCGTTTCACCGAGATAATGAAACAGTTCAAAGGACACATTCAATCTAGCTCGTAAGGGAAAGGCTTGAATGAGTAATCGAATGAAATCGCTAAGGAGGGAATCAGGAACTTCTAGAGCTATGAGCAACTTACTAAGACACAGGGCCTGAAATGACGCTTCGCCTGAAGTTTAAGGAGAAAAAAGTACGAGTTTCATCTTTTTTTTCTTTTTGCATATTACCTTTCTCTACGAAGCTCAAAGGACTTAAACATTTTAAAACAGAACTAATTTACAAAATGTAATTTTGAGATTAAAGGTTGTTCCTATTGTGTGTGTGTGTGTGTGTGTGTGTGTGTGTGTGTGTGTGTGTGTGTACCTGTGCAATATAATGTCACCGAGAAAAAAAATCTAGGATCCAGTCATCAATGTAAATTCAGTGCTTAGACATTATACCAGTGGTTTCTAAACACTTTCTCTCCTGAACATTGAAGCCACTTCCCACAGCTTGAAGAATTGATGCCACAAAAGTACTCTATCCCTATTCCTTCCTTCCAGATATAAAAGTATTTTTAGCACAAAGTTGAAATCAATAACACCAACAAATATAGTTATCCAGTTGCCTGAGAAGTCATGCCAGCAGTTTTATGAGGATTTTAGTAGCTAGCTGGTGGGAAAGTAAACTGGTACAACCTTCCTGAAGGGCAATTTGGCAATATGTATCAGACACTTGAAAATTTTTATACTCTCTTTTCCAAAATCCCACTTCTTTAAAATCAATCTAGCCGGGCTCGGTGGCTCAGCCTGTAATCCCACGCCTTTGGGAGGCTGAGGTGAGTGGACTGCCTGAGCCCACAGGTTCAAGACTCGCCTGGGCAACTTGGTGAGACCTCATCTCTACAATAAATCAAAACGAACCGGGCGTGGTAGCACGCGCCTGTAGTTCTAGCTACTTGGAAGGCTGAGTCGGAAGGATTGCCGGAGCCCAGCAGGTTGAGGCTGCGGTGGCCAGAAGCGGCCACTGCTCTCCAGTCTGGGTGACAGAGTGAGACTCCAACTCGGAAAAAAAAAAAAAAAAGAATTATTCTAAGGAAATAATCTGAGAAATGTGCAAAGATGCTCTCTATAATGTCACTATAATAGCAAAAGTATTAGAAACAAAAGCCCAGCAATAAAGAAGTAATGAATTATGATATGTCCATTAGACAGGATATAACACAGCTACCAAATCTGTGTTATAGTACAGAAATGTACTATCATATTAGATACAAAGGCAAGTTAGAAAACTAAATGCTCTGTGTAACCACGTCCTGGGATGACACACATGAGATAAGTGGGAGCACATGCTCTAAAGTGCTGGCAGGGGTCAGTTCTAAATGGCACAATGGAATTATCTTTCTTTGTGCTTGTTTTCCCAATTTTCTAAATATTAACAGTACAGTATATCATTTCTGCAAGGAGGAAAAATGACAAAATAACTACCAATTTGCCTTAACATTTTCACTCTTGGTGCAGCTGCTATACTAATAGTCATCCCCCTACCCATTCATCCATCCACTCATCCACCCACTCACCTATCCATCCAGCCACCCATTCATCCATACACCTCTACCATCCACTCATCCGTCTACCCATCCATACCTTCTCCACCATCCACCCATTCATCCTCCACCGCCCATCCAACCTCTATCCACCCACCCACCAACTATCCATCCGTTCCCCATCCACCCATTCATCGATCCACTCATCCACCCATTCATCCATCCACTCATCCACCCACTCACCTATCCATCCACCCACCCATTCATCCACACACCTCTACCATCCACTCATCCACCCACCCATCCATCCCCCATCCACCCATCCATTCATCCTCCGCCACCCACCCGACCATCTATTCACCCACCCATCCACCCACCATTCAGCTCAACATACAAGGTCACTGCAAGGGATATCATGGGGCACAAAACAAGCAACTCAACATCAAGATGCTTACTATGCAGTATGTATAAAAATTCTGTAAGGTAAAAAGTGCTATGTGTCACAAAGGAAGTTTTTCTTGAAGTGCCAGATGAATTCAGAAGGGGAGGAGACACTTGACACAGTTACCCTTTTTTCAGCGCCAGTCAGGAATTCCTCCTTGGCTGTTTCCAGGATCTCCATAATAGGTCTCAGCTGTGTTACACACTGTATCAGGTCCTCTTTGTGTTCTAGTAACAGAGCAGACAAGGTCTTTCCCTCCTCTGTGCTCCCTGGGGGAGAAGGAGTTAGAGACACACAAGAGAAGCTAGTCAATTTGAAGAAAATGACAGCGTGGTTTGTCAAGAGATCTAACAGAATAGTAAAGTGGTTTTCAGCTTATTCTGAGCACCTGAATGCAGAATCTCTTTTACAGAGGAAAATACTTTATTATTCTGTTTAAACTCTATGAAAGGAAAAATGTTTCATTTATCTGTCGAAACACAAAGCTGCAGAGCCAGCCAGAGGTTAACTTCTGGTTGGCAAGGCCGCCGCTTTGTACCTAACCCAAATGAGAGAAACTTCAGGCTTTAAGTGCTGTCAGCGAACCATTCACCCTGGGCCCTCAAGGCACTGAGTTGGATGTGTGGCTTTTGAAGGGCAGGAGAACATGACGGTATCCTCCAAGTTCAAGGTGTGAGGCTAGTTAACGATGGGATAGAAAAGGGGACTCGCATTTAATTTGTACGTATTTAACATGCAGTTTCTAGAAGTTCATGTGGAACTCTTGTGAAAACCACTCAATAACTAAGCCACCAAAGAAATGTCACTGAAATGAGCATTTGCCCAGGATGAGACGCAGGCATTCCAGCAGAGAGGATTTTCTCCTACCTTTGGGCCACACGGTTTCTCCATCTTCCGGGTGGCTGTCTAATAGTGCTGTCTTCACTGCAGGATTAGAATCCTGGTATAGCCGCAGCAGGGACACAACAGTCTGTATCTCCAGGCTTCCATCTCTCACTTTATCCAGGACTCTCTGGAAGGATGAATATCCTTCCCCCTCGAGACATTTCCTGATGATCTAGAAACAAAAGTACCCAGAGAGGTAGGGCAGGGAACCATAAGGACCACCACTCGTTGCACATGGCAAGCCAAGCCCTTGACAGTTGAGTGCCTATCTGGTTCCTACAGCTCCTCTCCCAAGGCAGCTGCTTCCCCAGTGGAAGCTCCAACCAGCCCTTGTCTCCCACGCCTGCCCCTGCCTTCTGGAGGCTCCAATTCCACAACTCTGTGTCTGACCGTCCTCAGAGGTTACCTCTGCTGGGAGCCAACCATGGGGCTTACCTCTTCTTCACTGCTTGTAATTCCATATTTGTCATGCCATATTATTTTTTTCTCCTATTAGACTTCTTGAAGATGAGGACTGCTTTCTAGAGCTCTGTATCCTCAACCACTAGCACATAGTAGGTGTTCAGTGAATTTTAAAAAAACTTAATGTACTTCTTACACAATTATACCTTTTTGACTCTTATGACATGTTGAGTATTTCTTGGGCAAGGACATTTGAATTTAAATTAACTGTCATTTTATTATTTAAAAATGTAATTAAAAGGCCAGGTGCAGTGGCTCAAGTCTGTAACCCCAGCACTTTGGGATGCAAGAGGATTGCTTGAGCCCAGGAGTACAAGATCAGCCTGGGCAACATGGCGAGACTTCATCTTGACAAAAATAAATAAATAAATAAATAAATTAGGTGGGCATGGTGATGTGCACCTCCCAGCTACTCAGGAGGATGAGGCAGAAGAATTACCTATGCCCAAGAAGTTGAGGCTGTGGTGAGTCATAAGTGTGCCACTGCACTCCAGCCAGGGTGGCAGAGTAAAACCCTGACTCAAAAAAACACAAACAAAACAAAAACAAAAAACAAAAAAACCCAGCTTCACAATTTAGGAAAAAAGAACACTTTAAGTGATTTGCATCATAAATGATAGACTATTTAAAAAGATAGGGCTAACCAGGCACGGTGGCTCAAGGAATTCCAGCACTTTGGGAGGCTGAGGCAAGAGGATTGCCTGAGCCCAGGAGTTCGAGACCAGCCTGGGCAACTTGGCGAGACCTCATCTCTACAATAAATCAAAACATTAGCTGGGTGTGGTAGCGTGTACCTGTAGTTCCAGCTACTTAGAAGGCTGAGGTGGAAGGATCGCCTGAGCCCTGCAAGTCGAGGTTGTGGTGGCCTTGAGTGTGCCATTGCACTCCAGCCTGGGCGACAGAGTGAGACTCCAACTCCAAAAAAAAAAGACAGAGTTGATTAATTTTAGATATTTTCTGTGACACATAAGGCTAACTGTGTGTGGGCTTGTGGTTGCCCACAGTAAGAACACAAGATTCACATATTAACGGCCCCATGTGAATGACTGTTCCAACCTGAAGGGGCTTCAGCCTCCCCCTCACAAAACTGTTTACATAGCAAGCCTTGCCTCTGGCCCTGTGCTGCTTGACCATTCAGGGGCATGTGGCACTGCTTCTGCTTCATGACCTGACTTTAGCACCACTGAAGCATTCTGGGAAGAACTCGCCTTTAGGACCACTCCTTTGCAGCCTTTCCAAGGGTTCTTCTTCCAAAACCATAGCCATAAGCAGCACCTAAGCCTGATCTCAGCCTTGATCTTTCTCTTCTTTTGGACTGTCCTTTTTGAACAAGCTCTCCCACATATAGCTTTAACTACTACTTTATGCAAACAACTTTGAAAACTGGTTCTAATAATCCTCCACTGTTTCAATCCAGAGCTGCCACACAGTTTCTGCTGGACATGCCTTAACCTCGGGGTCTCAGGGCCACATAAAAAACCAAGCTCACCATCCTGATTCCACTACAAAGCAGTAAGACATCAACAACCCCAGTGGTAAAATAAACAAAGTCAGCATTCCTATCTTTGGGCTGACATAACATCTCTCACACAAATGGGAGGAAGGCCAACTCAAAGGCAGAATTGATATTTCTACTTTAGTAATAATTAACTTTTTTTTTTTTTGCAGTGGTACAACCACAGCTTACTGCAGCCTCCAACTCCTGAGCTCAAGTCATCTTCCTGCCTGAGCCTCCTGAGTAGCTGGTACTACAGATGCGTGCTACCACGTCTGGCTAAGTTTTGTCTGTTTTTGTAGGGTGGAGTCTCCCCATGCTTCCCAGGCTGGTCTTGAACTCCTGGACCCATACAATCCTCCCGCCTTGGTCTCCCAAAGCAATAGGATTACAAGCATTAGTTACTGTGCCCAAAATAATGAATTTATTTTTTAAAAATCTGGCAACCAAAAGTGGATTTCATATGTATAGTTATATGTATAGTCTTTATATGTCTATTTGGTAAAACTACAACCTACCTTTAATGATTTTTTAGTGCCAATATTACATAAGAAAATAGAAGAAGTTTTCTGACAAGAGTCCTTAGAGAGCAAGAAGCTCCTTTTCTACATCCCCCCACCCTGAGGATTTCACACATGCTGTATCCATACTTGCAACATTTGGCTAGATGGCTATTATAAATTCTAGTAGTAAGTATATATTTAAAATTTTTATTCAGAGAGATTTGATCTTTCTCCCTTCTTGCTAAATAAATAGAAATCATAAACAAATTAGATCTGACTTTGTTTTATTTAGCTTGCTTTCCAATCGCAGGATGGCTGTGATTGGAAAGCTAAATTAAACTTTAAAAAAGTTTTCTGTGTTTTTTGGTCACCTCCAAAAGTAAACTAAGATAAAACACAGTTTAATCATCCACATTAAGATATCATTAGAGGCTGGGCTCAGTGGCTCAGCCTATAATCCCGAGCCTTGGGAGGCCGAGGTGAGTGGATTGCCTGAGCCCGTGGGTTCAAGACCCGCCTGGGCAACTTGGCGAGACCTCATCTCTACAATAAATCAAAAAAATTAGCCAGGTGTGGTAGCGCGTGCCTATAGTTCCAGCCACTTGGAAGGCTGAGGCAAAAGGATCACCAGAGCCCAACAGGTCGAGGCTGCAGTGGCCGGGAGCATGCCACGGCACTCCAGTCTGGGCAACAGAGTGAGATTCCAACTCAAAAAAATAAAATAAAATAAAGAAAGAAAGCTATCAGTTGAATGCTTAATGCCCTTCGGTTAAATGAAATCAACTTTTCATGCTTCTATTAGTTGGCCTATAATCTCCTTAAGATGCCTTTTCGGGGACAGCAGCAGTGGGACAGCAGATAGGTAGCCTTTAAAGTGTCTCCTAATGACCCGACTCCAGACATCCACGGCCTTGGGCAAGGCCGAGCACATGGCCAAGGTCAGGCTGGCATGGCGGCCACCTTGCCCATGGCACTCTGCCTTGCTCTGGAGACCTAGCTGCCATGTGCCAGCCCGCCGAGAGGCCCAAGTGGCAGAGCTGCGTCCTCAGCAACATCACGTTTGCAGGTGGGTCTTCTGAAGCCTGCCAACAGCCGTGAGGGAGCCTAGCGAAAGACACTCCCCCAGCTGAGCCCTGCATGACTACAGCCCTGGCTGACACCCTGACTGCAACCTAAGGGGCTGCACTCCTGACCCACAGAAGCCAGGAGGTAATAAGTGCTTAGGGTCTGAAATTGCTGAACCTCAGAGCAATCATGACAGGCAATAGGTAACCTGTGCAGATCTACTCTCTGCTAGTGCCTTAGCAAACATGTTCCTTTCTCTTTATTTCCCCTCCCTCCCTCCCTCCCTCCCTCCCTTCTTTGTGTGCATCTTAATTGATACAGCACACAGCTATATCATTCCACCCTAGGCAGGGCTTTTTTCACCTGAAGCTTTCCGAACATCCCAAGTCCATCTCTCTCTGTATCCAATTTGTCTGGTATTATCATCTGAGCCAGTGGGGAAGAGAAGCTGTCATCAAGGGTGGCATCTGAGGCGCTTCTCATTATCCTTTCTGCTGTCTCCCCTCTGCAGAACTACTCAGCAGTGAAATTAAAACATTTGTTCACTTCATTGCTCAGCAGTGATGCTAGGGTGACCATCTGGGAAGAGAAGCAGGGGTGGGCTGAGAAAAGGGCCAGGAGAGGGCAGTTAGCAGCCTGGCCAGCCCTGCTCCCTCTGCTCTCTCTTCTAGAACCTACTGGGACCCTGTACCACAGCCAGCACTACAGCTGTTACTCCATCAGCCCGGAGCTGCCTGAGGCTCCAAAGTGCAGCAGACACTGGCTTTTCTGAAATCCTGTCTCTGCCTACAAAAAGGGTGTCACATATCACAGGGTGGGGTTCCTCCACAGCTTCCATGTAAGAGAACTCCAAGAGCTAAGCAGAAACAGGGTTTTGTCAAAAGGGCTAAGTTCTTTAACAATACCATACATTTGGAACTAACTCCTTTGATTCTCAGGGTTAAAAGTACTTCAATAAATTCATGTTAATGCATGGTCACACAAGTAATCAGAGTACTTTACTAATTAAAAATTGAGCTACCATACAATCTAGTAATCCTACTTCTGGCATAACCCAGAGGAACATAAATCGCTCTACCAAAAAGACATCTGCACGTGTATGTTCACTGCTGCACTATTCACAATAGCAAAAACATATAACGAACCCAGATGCCCATCGAAGGTGAAGTGGGTGAAGAAAATGGGGTACATATACACAATGGAATACTACGCAAAGAACAAATCATGTCCTTTCCAGCAACATGAATGCAGCTGGAGACCATCAGTCTAAGTAAACTATCACAGAAACAACAAAACTGAATACACACGTTCTCACTCATGAATGGACCCTGATCACTGGACACACAAGCACTTAAGTGGGAACAACAGACGCTGGACATACTAAAGGAACGGGGGAGGGAGGTAAGAGGGCTAGGGGCACACAGTCACACACTGAGTGCCAGGTCCACTACAGGGGAGAGAGGGCCCACTAGAAGCCCAAACCTCATCTGTACACAATTTGCTTAGGCAGTAAATCCTCAAATGGACCCCAAAACTCTAAAAACAAAACAAAACAAAACCCAAGTACTTGACCTGTGAGTGAAATATAGGTAAATGTATTTACAGATGAGACTACTTCCTTTCCCTCTAGATGTGAAAAACCATTTAATCTTTCCCCAACTCAAGCCTTTTAACTGAATTTACTTATTTACCCCACTGTTTGCTGCTTTCAGATCTGTTCAAGTTATACTGTATTTCTGTTCACTCAGGCCTCCCTTGACTGCTGAGGCCCAGGTAATGGCAATGATGATACAGACCACAGTAGCTAACACTGCCCAGACACCTACATGTTACCTGCTTTCCTCCTTACATCAATCCTAGGAGGCATTACTATTACTCCTTTAGATGAGTGTCAAGGAGGTTAAGGAACTTGCCTAAGGCCACAGGTCTAGTGAGTAGAATAGCCTGCATGAAACACTGTCTCAACAAGTTCTAGCTCCCAGACTTGAAGTGTAATCCAATCTACTTACACTGGATTCTACTGGACTTAACAGAAGCAGTGCTGCTTTGAACATAGGGTAGTATCTAAACACTCTGTACTCTTCTTGGTCTCCATGAATATAGAGACTGGCACCTAGTAGGTGCGCAGTAAGTGTTCAACTGAACATAATTCTCAAGCTATAGAACCATGAGCCCATCTACCTATGGCTGCATATCTTAGACTTAATCACGAACAGAGAGGAGATTTGGAAAAACAACAACTTTATTTTCGCCTCTGGTAGACCTGTAAAATGAACCTCACTAACTCACTCTTAAGGGGGTAACCCAGCCTTGTCAGTGGCCACAGTCCTCCAAGCACAGACTGGCACTACCTGACAAACCTCCAAAGTAGTGACACAGCTGAAAACATCAGCTACACACAGGAGAGGGGATTTGTTTGCCTTTGAAATAAAGTTGAAGGAGAAAAAAAATGCCACTAGGTCTTCAGCTTTGGGAGTCTTTCTAGAACTTTAGGTGCAAATGGATCAAAAAGCACAGAAATCAATAATAGAAAAAGTTACCTCCTTCTAGTCAAAGACCTGCTTTGCTGTATACACAGTTAATTAAAAGCAGAGACGTGGCTAAGAATAAAGAAAGAAGACAATTAAAAGTTGTAGCGTAAAAACGGAAAAAAGTATGAGTCTGGCTTTAAAGAAAGGTTTTACTTGGCTCAGTCAGAGGTCAGAAGTGACCTCTAAGGTCACTACCTGCTTCTTCTAATGAGGAGGGGATATTCCACTGAGCCAAAGACAGGCAGAAGACACTTTCCCATCCCAGCACCCAAGAGATTTCTCCTTAATCAGTTCTGGCTCTGGCTTCACACAATTCAAGCAGCCCAGCCTCCTCTCGTGTTGCAGCAATCACTGCTCAGGGAATGGCTGTGCCACCTTTCATCATTGATCTAAGGAAATAAAATAATCAGGACAGTGGCTCGTGGTGTCCTCTCCAAGCTCAGTGCAATCCAGGAGTATGACCCACACCCATGTCTCAGAAAAGGAGCAGGCTGGTCCACCACAGCTGGAACCACACACTCCATGCCTAACATGCCCCAGAATAATACAGGCAGAGTGTCTTTAACGTTCAGCTGTCTCAAGTTATGTTACGACAATTAACCAAATGACAACAGCCAACATTCAAAGCTCTCAGATTGGTACAAGAACAGGCATACAGACCAATGGAACAGGATAGAGATTCCAGAAGCAAAGCCTCAATTCCTCAACCAACTCATCTTTGACAAAGCCTCCAACAACAACTACTGGGGAGAGGAGAATCTACTCAGTAAATGGTGCTGGGAAAACTGGCTGACCACATGCAGAAGATTGAAACAGGAACCCTACCTACCACCATACACAAAGATTAACTCTAAATAGATCAAAAATCTAAATGTAAAACCTCAAACTATAAGAATCTTAGAAAATGCAGGAGACACCCTTATGGAAATTGAAACTGGCAATTAATTCCTATTCAGAACGCTAAAGGCCAATACCTTAAGAAACAAGATAGACAAGTGGGACCTCATCAAACTAACGAGCTTCTGCAAAGCAAAAGAAACCAGGAAGACAGTCCACAGAATGGGAAAAAATATTTGCCAACTATATATCTGATAAAGGCCTAACATCTAGGATCTACAAGGAACTCAAACGCTCCAAAAGGAAAAAAACAGCTCCTTTAAAAAGTGGGCAAAAGACATGAATAGACACTTCTCAGAAGATATATGGGCAGCCAACAGACACATGAAAAGTGTTCAGCCTCACTCATCATCAGAGAAATGCAAATCAAAACTACAGGAGATACCACCTAACCCCAGTAGGAATGGCCATCATTAAGAAAACAAACAACAGATGCTGGCGAGGATATGGAGAAAAAGGAACGCTTCTGCACTGCTGGTGGGAACGCAAACTAGTGCAACCTCTTTGGAAGACAGTGTGGAGATTTCTGAAAGAACTAGAAATTGACCTTTCATATGACCCAGCAA
>NW_007247197.1:180738-193919 GCF_000164805.1 Carlito syrichta
ATCTATCACAGAAACAAAGAACAGAGTACCATATGTTCTCACTCATAAGTGGACCTTGAAGAATTATAATACTATAAGAAAGCATTTGACAGTAATGGAAAACTGTCAGGGGAGGAGGGGTGGGATTGGCAGTTGAGGGAAACTGCTAGGGGGGGCAGGGGCATACCTCATCCACAAGGGTACCTGCATAATCAATGTTTGTATACCTAACCCTGAATTGTACCCCATATCTTTATAATAAAAAAAAAATCAAAGCTCTCAGAAAGCTAATAATGTATAAATAGAAAAGCAAAAAACCCAAATAACCTTTAAAATTGTACAGAACACAAAATACTGTTGTTTCAAGTGAACAATTCTTAAACGCCCTCACCACTGAAGCCTTACGGTGATATTTGTAATTTGGTGACTCCTGTGTACACTTCCCCCAAAACAATCGCATGTATGGCAGGATTTCTTTGCTGTCAAGCCACTCTATAAGGATTGGGATCAAGTCTTATTTAAGTTTATTTTCCTGGCAATCAGATCAGTGTGTAGCACATATCAGTTGCTTAGTAAACATCTGCTGAATCAAAGGATAAGCAAAGCCTAACACTTGGGGAAAATGGGTACTCAGTGGCTTCTCACAACACTGAAAGGAGCTGACACAGACTTCACAACATCTGCCGTCACATAACGAAGAGCTTTGTGAGCCATTAACTTCTCCAGCTGTGCTTCTGAAAATGTGTTCTCCTGATACCAGAACAGCAACCCACAGGGAACTTCCTAAAAATGTAGATTTCCAGGCTCTACCACAATCTAAGAATCAGACTCTCGAGGTCTGGAGGTAAACGGCTTAACAAGCACCTCAGATGGTGTTAATGTACACTGTACCATTGTTCTAGAGACTGATTGCTTCATACTAGACATTACCTATGAATTTCAGGAAGCTTAATGCCAAGTGAATGGTGGTATCTATTTAAAAGCAGGCCTTACAAATTAAACCTAAAGTAAAAGCAAACCATCTCATGTTATCACAGCACCAGGATACCATAAGGCATTCAATGAAAGGGGAGTTTCAAGGTCTATCAAGTCCCAAAATTGAGTTAATGTATAGACAAATAGCAGTTGCTACCTACTGATCTCCTACTGTGTGCCTGGCATGATATTATGAGTTTTATATAAAAAAATCTTACTTACAATGACCCTATGATATAGGCAACAGCATTCTCATTTTACAAATTTGGAAACGAAGGCTTATTAAGATTAAATTACTACTCCTATTTAACACAGTACCAGAAGTCCTAGCCAGATCAATGCCTATCAAACTACCAGCAACATTTTTTCACAGACATAGAAAAGAATAATAAAATTCATATGGAAGCAAAAAAGAGCTCAAACAGCTAAAGCAATCCTTAGCAAAAAGAACAAAGGTGGTGGCATCATTTTCTCAGACTTCAAACTTTACTACAAGGCTACAGTAACCAAAACAGCATAGTACTGGCACAAAAATAAACCACAGACCAACAGAACAGGATAGAGAACCCTGAAAAAAAAAAAAAACTCCACAGGCCTTCAACTGACTCATCTTTGACAAAACTGACAAAAACAAACATTGGGGAAAGGAAACCCTATTTGGCAAATGGTTCTGGGAAAACTGGCTAACCACATGGAAAAGAATGAAACTGGACCCTACCTATCACCATATACAAAAATTAACCAAAATGGATCAAGGACTTCAACATGAAACTTCAAATGACAAGAATCTTAGAAGAAAACCTAGAGAACACCATCCTGGACTCTGGCCTAGGCAAAGAATTCATGGCTAAGTCTTCAAAAGCAAACGCAGCAAATAACTGAAATTAACAAGTGGGATCTTATCAAGCTAAAATTCTGCACAGAAAAAAAAAAAAAAACCATCAAGAAAGTAAAGAGACAACACACAGAATGGGAAAAAATATTTGCAAACTATGTATCTGATAATGGCCTAGCGTCCAGGATCTTTAAGGAACTGAAACGAATTGACAGGAAAAAAAAAAAAAAACCATTAAAAAGTAGGCAAAGGACAACATACAAGCAGCCAACAAACATATGAAGAAATGCTCAGCATCATTAATCATAAGATAAATGCAAATTAAAACTACAATTAGATACCATCTCATACCAGTCAGGATGGCTATTATCAAAAAGTCAAAAAATAAAGGGCTGGTGAGGCTGTGGAGAAAAGGGAACACTTGTACACTGTTGGTGGGAATGTAAACTAACTCAACCTTCATGGAAAGCAGTTTGGAGATTTCTCAAAGAACTAAAAAATAGAGCTACCATTCAATCCAGCAATGCTACTTCTGGAAATATACCCAAAGGAACACAAATAATTCTGCCAAAAAGACACCTGCACTCGTATGTTTATTGTAGCACTATCTACAATAGCAAAAACAAGGTACCAACCCAAATGCTCGTCAGAGGTGAACTGGATGAAGAAAATGTGGTATATATACACTATAGGATACTACGCAGACATGAAGAAAAAGTCATGACCTTTCCAGCAACATGGATGCAGCTGGAGACCATCATTCTAAGTGAATTATCAGAGAAACAAAAAAACTGAATACAGCATGTTCTCACTCATAAGTGGGCACTAAACATTGGATACACACAGGCACAAAGATGGGAACAAGAGACACTGGGCACTGCTGAAGGAGGTGGGGGGGGGATAAGGGATTCAAAACCACCCACTGGGTACCATGCCCACTACTTGGGGGGTTCATCAGATGCTCAAACTTCACCTTCATACAATATTAAGTAATCCTCATATGTACCCCACGATTCTAAAATTAAAAAATAAAAAGATTAAGTTGATTAAGGTTACAGTGCCAGTAAATGGTACAATTGAATACATAAATTTTATCTCCACACAGTGGAACACTGCCCAGCAATAAAAAGGAATGAACACACAACATGGATGCATTTCAAAATAATTATGCTGAATGAAACAAGCCAGACAAAAAAATACATATTCTATGTCTCCATTTGTATGATATTCTAGAAAATGTAAGCTAATGTATACACCAGGAAGCAGATCAGTGGTTACCTGGGGGACGGGTGAAGGGGCAGGAGTGAGAGAGTACAAAGGGACATGAAGCGCCTTCTGGGGGTGGCAGGTATACTCACCACCTTGGTTGTAGTGATGGCTTCAGGGCATATATCAAAACTACTCTAACTGTACACTTACACATGCAGTTTGCTGTATATCAATCGTACCTCAATCAAGCTGGCTAAAGAAAAGCGGAGGGTCTAAGTACAAAGCAGCAGCTCCCTCATTCCATATTTACCTTAATCTTATGTCTTAAAGTATCTTTCCCTTTTCTTTCTGGTGTTGAAAGATTTATTATGGACTACAACAGAAGCAGTTTTAAATACAGCCACCAAATGATTTGGAGAGCTCTTACTCTGACCTCAAAAATGGAGGAAGAAATAACATAAGCCTATAATGATCACCAACAGTGAATCAGTGTTCTCCCAAAGTACTATTAATGTTACTGCCATCAAAAGATTAGAAAAAGAATTGGAAAAAAGAAAGAAATGTTGAATAAATCCGTGTATAACAGACATTTCTTGATCACCTGTTATGTACTAGACACTTTAAGGCACCAATGTTAAAAAAAATGCCTAAGACACAGTTCAAGACAGTATAGAGGTGATGCTAATAACTTGAGTGTTGCTGATCTAAGGAATGTGGCTCCTCTGTAGTCCAAGCAGAGAGGAAGCCTTAAGAGAAAATGCAGAGGTGTGTCTATGAGCTATCAAGGTAACAAACCACTGACAAAAGTGATGGATAGAACAGTTAAGGGAACATGCAAGTGCAAAATATAAACCATAATGTCCTTCAGGATAATCGGTACAAAGAGTACCAAGGATGTATGACTTGAAATCTCCCAAAGAGAGTCATCAGGGTGCACCTAGCCTTGTAAATAACTTGTCTCCCAAGAAAACAATTTAGAGTCAACTGTCAATTAGCACAGTTAAAATAAATACTAGACCTTGAATTTATTTTTTTTAAAAGTAAGTTGCCATGAATCAGGAAACCATTTAATTACTAGAAGGCATGCATTGCTTGGATCGACACTCAGTAGTCTCCAGCAACATGGGGCCTCCCCACTCTGAGGAGCAGGCCTGGGGGTAGTGCCCTGGCTGTGCCAGCAGCCTCTCAGAAGGGGGAGCAGGGCTGGAGAAAGGGGAAGCAAGGGAGTTCTAGAGTGGTGGTGAGGCGAATCCTGCAGGGTCAGGTGTGAGGAATCAGGCAGTGACAGAGCACACAGGAGGACACGTATTGCAAGGGAGTTACTGAAAAGCAGATGTCAGCTACAAAACAGCATGACAGCCAACTGGCAGTTTCCTGTTGGACAACTACTAAACATTTACATATATGTATCCCATTTACCCCATCAGGAGGCAGTATAACTCAGTGTGTAGGGGAACAGCCCTCAAGTCAGAATGAATCGGTCTGAATTTTGGCTCAGGTCACAGGAGCTCTGCCAGACAGTTTTCTCATTCATAAAATAGGACTCAACAACAGCACCCACTTTGCCGGGTTCTGTGAGGGTTAATTGAGATCACCTACATACCAAGCTTAGCACAAGAAGGGTTCAACACATGTTTACCGTTGTTGTTTTTCTGTCTGAAAATGGCCACTTTACTCCTAAACACTGGTGCAGTCTACTCCGTAAGTCTGCATGAAGCCATTTGTCCGAGTTTTGAGTATCTGTGGCTGTTTTCATTTTTCGTGCTTGAATCTCAGATTCATTCACGACTGTGTCCTGCTCGCTCACCGGGAAGGAATGGCCAAAACCGGTGAGAAGCAATTTGTCCTTCCTTGCTGAGCTTCCACTTCTTTTCCTTCTTCACGGAAATATTTTTTTTTACTCTCATGAAAATATTTATAACGGTGTCTTTCAAATTTTTGTCTGCTGATTACAACATCTTGGACGTCTTAGGGCTAGCTTCTACTCTTGTCTTTTATCTTGTGTATGAGTTACATTTTCATGTTTCTTCACACATCTCATGAACTTTAAAATTGATTACTAGAAACTATAAATGATAATTATAGAGAAATAAATTTTTTAAAAACTGAGTAGAAGCTGAGCTTTGCCTGATGATCAAAATGTAACTTCATTTTGAAACTGTCTTGCCTAATACTTTTGCAAGATTGCCCTTAGGAAATAAAGGTTTTAAAATATCAGTTTCAAAAATGAAACTCTGGGATTTTTTTGGCATTTTCATGTTTCTGCACATATGGAAAGTTAACATGGTTTCCTGAGAACACTAGACTAGCAAACAAATAAAAGAGGTACTTACCTCCTTCTGGGGGCCTTTCATCTCTGAACATACTTCTAGTCTTTTTAAAACATCCTGGGTAACCCCAAGTGCTTCTGAGAAGATACTTTCATTTTCTAGGAGAAAATTCAGGTGGTAGTGTTTTCTTCCACACTCTGAATGGATCACAAAATAAAACAAATCAGGAATTCATTACCTGAAATGATTCTTTAAAAAATTTAAGCTCAGCCGAGCTCAGTGGCTCAGCCTGTAATCCTGCGCCTTGGGAGGCTGAGGTGAGTGGATGGCCTGAGCCCGTGGGTTTGAGACCCGCTTGGGCAACTTGGTGAGACCTCATCTCTACAATAAATCAAAAAATTAGCCGGGTGTGGTAGCACGCACCTGTAGTTACAGCTACTTGGAAGGCTGAGGGGGAAGGATCGCTGGAGCCCAGTAGGTCGAGCCTGCAGTGGCCGAGAGTGGCCACTGCACTCCAGTCTGGGTAACAGAGTGAGACTCCAACTCAAAAAAAAAAAAAAAAAATTTAAGCTGGACTGGACACCATTCTTACTGACTTAAAAAAACATAAGCTGTCCGAGAACCTGCAGGTCACATACTGCACTGAACTGACAACTGGCTCATCACGTTGGCTATAAAAGTCAACAGCATCTCTCACAGTTCCTCCTCTAGGCCAGTCTCAGCCCAGTCAAAAGAGCAGATAATTACCAGAAATGGTACACCGCTATGTCAATGCTGTTTTTCTGCCCTGTAGCTCATATTCTGACTTTAACATTTAAAAAGACAGACACTCCTGAAAGAAGAATGTCCTGCCTGGCGCAGTGGCTCACACCTGTAATCCCAGCACTTTGGGATGCAGAACCAAGAGGACTGCCTAAGTCCAGGGGTTGGAGACCAGCCCGGACAACTTGGCGAGACCTTGTCTCTGCAATAAAAAACAAACATTAGCTGGGCACCTATAGTTCCAGCTTCTTGGAAGGCTGAGACAGAAGTATCACCTGAGCCCAGAGGTCGAGGCTGCAGCGGCCGTAAGTGTGCCATGCACTCCAGCCTGGGCAACCGAGTGAGACTCCTACTCAAGAAAAAGAACGTCCCAGAAGGGTGCTGTATTGGGTTCTGGTTTTCTACCCAACAACGGTCTCTGGTAAGTTTAGCAGTGAAACATAAAAACTGATGGAGATCACTGAATCCAGTCGCTGAAAGCAGAAGGGGCACAAAACAACTTTTGAGTGACTGTCACCTGGCTCTGAGCTCGCCTCCATCGTCTCACTGAAGGCTCGCACAACGGGGCGGGGGGGACACGCTCTGGCTGGGTCAGGAGTCCCTGCTGGGGCTTCAGTGTTCCCCTGGGTCTCCTGGGCAGTGGGAGGGCCCACGCTCATCTCCTGGGTAACTGTATGGACAGCATCGCTGGTCTCCTTGGTCTCGGCTTTCACAGGACCCCCTAGAGCGGCAGAAACCTCTGGGTGAGAACGAGGCTCCGCCGCACCTTCGGAGGAAAGGGTTTCTACTTGAGGCCTCTCGGATTCCTTCCTGAAAGACTCTGAGGACGGCAGAGAGACATCCTTTACCACCTGACCCTGGACAGAGCAGTGTACAAGGCTGGTCAGAAGATTTTTACAGCTCACAGCCACATCAAACATCTGTAGACTGTCGGCTAAAGAGATGATTTTGGAAAAGTTGTGCTTGCCCACAGGGAGTTTGCCAGTATACATCATCTCTAGCAAGAGGGCAAACTCCTCAGGGCTCACCACAGATGCATCGATAGAGATGGTGTCCGTGCTGTCCAGCAGGGTTTTGAACAGCAGGCTGGCGGCAGCCAAGACAAGCTTGTGGGCCCGGAAGTAGATGGTCCCAATGGAGATGGTGCAGTCACAGAACTGCTGCTCCTTGCACAGAGTGTAGAGCTGCCGCAGTAGTTGCCGGCTGTAGTTGGGGAGCTCCATGGCACTCGCTGTGCCCAGAAACTCTCGAACTCTCCTCCTTGCTTCCTCTGCACTTCCAGAATCCGCCTTGTGAGGATCAGTCCTGGAGAAACCCACAAGCGCAGGTCAAAACCTCACAACCACACAGGGGAATGCAATTCACGCATCCACTCAACGACAGTTGCTCCTGGGAGGGGAGTGTGCCAGGTAGACTAAATTAAAAAAAAAACAACCATCACAATTATGTGTTGAACAATATGGAGGGGACTACACTTAGTGCCTTACATGGGTGATCAAATTTGATCTTCATGATGTTCAGTGGAAAAGATACTATTTCCTGCCCATTTTACAGATGAGACTGAAGCTTTGAGGAACCGAGAGAACCAGCCTAGGGAAAAACAGCCATTAAACAGCATGCTGCATCTCCTGCCTTCAAGGCTGTCACTACACTACTGTGTGCCATTCCTGCCCCTCAGTCACCTGCAGTAGACAAACATATAGACAGAGACTTATAATACAATGTCCGCAGCTGACTCCATCTACCCAGGGCACCAGACAGAGGTGAGCACTCCCTCCCTCTCAGGATGTGCCTTCCTCCTGGTTCTCCTGGTCTCCCACTTACTCCAGCCATGCCTTCTCAGGTTCCTTTGCTGTAAATGTGTTTCCTTTAAATGTGGAGTGCTCCATGTCTCAGTCACCCTGCCACTCACCTTCTCTCTCACCTGATTCCGTAACTTGGAAATACCATCTACATGCTGACAGCCTTCAGGTTTATACCTCCGGTTCAGATCTCCCCTCTACACTTCAGATGGATACCTCCAGTGACCTACTCAACTCTCCAGCGGGAAACCTAACAGGTTTCTGAAACATCACATATCCAAAACACTCCCACCACGCTACTCACTCCAGAGCAGTTCTGTACTTCTAGATGCTCAGACTAAAAGTCACGTCTTCCTTGACTCCTATTTCCTTCTCAATCCCTGTATCTCAATTCTTTAGAAATCCTGTTGGCTCTACCTTCAATATATCCAATCACTTATCATTCCCTCCGCTGGCTCCACTCTGGCCAGTCCAAGTCAGCCAGCATCACCTCTTACCTGGATTACTGCAACAGCCTCCTTCCTGATCTCCATGCCTCTGCCCTTCCCTAGAGCTAAACCTACCTCACCCCGTCTTCAACCCAGTAGACACAGTGGTCTGTACAACCTATCGTATTTAACACAGCCAGATTGCATTGCTTCTTTGCACAAAAAGCCTCGAATGCCTTCTGGTCTTAGAGTCAAAGCTCTTATAGCAACCTGCAAAACCCTTCACGACCTGGGTGTCAATGACTCTGTATGCCCATCTCTACCACTCTCCCCTACACCCATTCTGCCCTCAGCACACTGCTTTCCCCCACTGACCCTGGCTGGCACTGAGCATACGCTGCCTCAGGGCTGTCTGACACCTGGGCAGACAGGCTGTCTCACTTCCACCAGGTCTCCACTCACAGGCCCTGTTATCAGCAAGGCCTTCCTTTCCAGCAGCCACCTCCCCCATCCTCCCTTACTCAGCTTTGTTTTGCATCACAGCACTTACCACCTGCAGGCACACTATCTTTTGATTTGCTTAGTATCTGTCTCTCCTCATTAGAATGTAAGCTTCATCAGGGCAGGAACTTTATTTTCTCATGTGCTGTATCCCAGTGCTTAAACTTCTGCCTAACACAAATCTTATTGGTGAGCTGGTGGAATGAATAAATTACTGACACGAAATGTAACGATAGAGATTTGCACACACACAGTGTGGGCAGAGGGAGTCCAGGAGCTGGAGTAAAGCGTTGAGGAGGAGATACCAGCTGACCGGTATGAGAGAGAGAGAGACAGACAGACAGACAGACAGACAGACAGACAAAGAGAGGGACAGAGAGAGAGACAGCCAGAGACAGAGAAAGAGAGACAGAGAAAGAGAGACAGAGAGAGAGACAGAGAGAGACACACACAGAGAGAGACAGAGAGAGACAGACAGAGACAGAGACAGAGAGAGAGACAGAGAGAGAGAGAAAGAGACAGAGAGACACAGAGAGAGAGAGAGAGAGAGAGAGAGAGAGAGAGAGACACGCGCACTGATGAGGCACAGGGAGGGGAGACAAAGGCAGTTCTGGCAGGGAGGCCTGCATGAGGCACCCAGAGAAGAGAACATCCAGGAGGGGATTAGGAGCTGAGATTATTCCTGGAACACAAAGCTGGGGAAAGGGAGTATTAAGAGATGAATCTGGAAAGGCAGGCAGGTTTTTGGCCACAGAGGGATAGGCAGGCCATGCTTAGGAGCCTGGATTTTATCCTGAAGGCAAGGAGTCATCGAAGGGCTTGAAGAGCTCTAAATGGCAGAATCACATGGTCAGGTGTGCATTTCAAATGGATCATGCAGTGACACCTGCACAGAATGTGAGGGGTAATGCTGGAAATAGGTTCTACCACTGTAAGAGGTTGGGGAAATCAGTGAGGGCTTCCAACAGAAGTGATAACAGAAGAGAGCTAAGAAAGCTTCAGAAAGTATAGCCGCCATGATGTAGGGATGAGCAAATGTGAAGAAAGGAGAGAAACAAGCAGGTTCCTGGTCTGGGTTCCTGGTCTGGGGGTGGGTAGATCATAATATGACCCATATAATGCGGCAGATAGTTTAGGGAGGAGGCATCTAGTCCAGTTTTGGGTCTTAGGATATTATCTTTGAGTAAATTATATCATCTCACGTATATAAAGAAAAAATACACCAAGAAGAGTGTAGAAATACATATGTCAAAAAACCACAACTGCCTTCACTAGATGATTATGTAAGATGGCCTCTCCACCCCACCACTATTTTTACATTTTCTGACATTTGAAACTGACAGATAAAAAGATAAATTAAAATATTCTCACGTTCCAGTTTCCAGTCCAGAGTTTAGAAGTCACCACTCTGTCCTAACAATTAAAAAGCTGAACAAGCTGAAAAAAATCACACCTCTTTTAAGATATGTCAGAGAAGAAACATCTCAGGGCAAACTAGTGTCCCTAAAATTACAGACGAAAAGGCAGACACAGAGAGTCATAACTTAATGAACAGAAACCCACAAGCAAAAGCCTCTGTGGGAACAAGTGCCAGGTTAAGAAAACCTGAACTGCAAATGATCAATTGCTAGAGGCTCAGTGTGCACAATTCTGAGTTAAGAATTCTAGGGGGACCCAGTCATAGCCACCCCCACCCCCACCCCACACACATATTTCTGTGAGTTTTTACTTTCTAGAGTTCTACCAAGTCCTCATGATGACAAGTGGAGAACATCCCCTCATGCTTCCAGCAGGGGAAGAAGGAAAAGGAACCATTCTGAAATAGGCCAAAGCACCCTGTTCTGAACAAGGCCTGCCCTAAAGAGAAGCTATTCTACCAGAGCCTAACCTGCTATGGTTTTAGCAGAGCTTAATCTACCTAAGGATAAAGAAATACCCAACTCTACCTCCCTTCAGTATCTCTGCACTATCTAAGGAGCAAAAAAGCCTGACGATACTTGAGGAGTTCACAATCCAAGGGCACAGGCTCACCAAAAGATGGAGCCCTAATCATGGGACTAGATACTTCTTCTCCCCCACAGCCTACCACATCATTAAAGGTCTACTGATACCAGTTCCTTTTATGCAGTACATCATGTGCACCTGTCAACAAAAATTACAAGGCATAAAAAAGACCAAAAAAATGGCTTGAAGAGATGAGCAAGCATTAGAATCAGACTCAGATATAGCGGGAATGTTGACATTATCTCACTACAAATTTTTAACAACTATGATTAACATCCTTTTAATGGAAAAAGTAGAAAACAAGTAGCAGCAGATAGATAAGTTCAGCAGAGAAATGGAAATTCTAAGAAATAATAAAAAAATGCTAGAGATAAAAAATAACAAAACAGAAATGAAGACTGACTTTGACAGGCTCACAGAAGACTAGAGATAAGGAAAGAATCTCTGAGCTAGAAGGAACAGTGATAGAAATTTCCAAAACTAAAAAGCAAAGAAAAAAAAGACAGAAAAAACAAAAAAGAACAGAATTATCCAACAACTGTGAGAACACTAAAAAAGAAATAAGTAAAAAAGAAATAATGCAAAATGAGAATAACAGAGGAGGAGAAAGAGAGGAAAGAAGCAATGTTTGAAGTAATAATGACTGAGAATTTCCCCCCAAATTAACGAAAGACACCAAATCACAGGTCCAGGAAGCTCAGAGAACAGCAAGCAGGAAAAATGTCAAAATCAGAGATACCTGGCATGTCATTTTCAAACTTAGAATGGCCGGGCTCAGTGGCTCAGCCTGTAATCCCGCGCCTTTGGGAGGCTGAGGTGAGTGGATTGCTTGAGCCCGCGGGTTCAAGACCCGCCTAGGCAGCGAGACCTCATCTCTACAATAAATCAAAAAATCAGCCGGGCATGGTAGCACATGCCTGTAATTCTGGTTACTCGGAAGGCTGAGGCGGAAGGATCGCTGGAGCCCAGCAGGTCGAGGCTGCGGTGGCTGGAAGTGGCCACTGCACTCCAGTCTGGGCAACAGAGTGAGACTCCAACTCAAAAAAAAAAAAAAAAAAGAAAAGAAAATCAAAGATGGCCATGAATGAAAGAAAAAAAAAAGGGCAATTTGTTAATATCAGCAACAAAAGAGGAGACATCACTACAGACTCCATAGACACTAAAAGTATAATAATGGACAGGGCTCGATAGCTCAGCTATAATCCCAGCAATTTGGTAGGCTGAGGCAAGTGAATTGCCTGAGCCTGTGGATTCGAGATCAGCCTGGGCAACTTGTCGAGACCTCGTCTCTATAGTAAATTAAAAAATGAGCCGGATGTAGTAATGTGCGCCTGTATTCTGCCTACTTGAAAGGCTGAGGCAGAAGGATTGCCAGAGCCCAGCAGGTCAACGCTGGGGTGGCCATGAGTGTGCCACGGCACTCTAGCCTGGGCGATGGAGTGAGACGCTGACTCAAAAAAAAAAAAGTATAATAATGGAATTTAGTAAGAACTCTGTGCCCACAAATATGATAACCTAGATCAAATGATCCAATTTTTTGTAACACAATCTGCCAAGACTCACACATGCAGCAATAGACTATCTGAATAGGCCTTTATCTATTAACATAAGCTGGATCAATAATAATCTTCCCAAAGTAGAAGCAACAGGCCCAGATGAGTTCACTGGGTAAATTTTACCAAACATTCAAGGAACAACTTATACCAATTTTCTAGAAACTCCTCCAGAAGACAGAAGCAGAAGGAATACTTCCTAACTCATTCTTTGAGGCCAACATTAACCTAATACAAAACCAGGCAAAGACATTATAAGAAAAGCAAACCACAGATCAATATCTCTCATGAGCACACATGCAAAAATTCTCAACAAAATACTAGCAAATTGAATCCAATAATGTCTAAAAAGAACTATACACCATGACCAGGTAGTGGTTATCCCAGGTATGCAAGGCAGGTTCAACATCCAAAAATCAATTAATGTAATCCAGCACATTAACTGGCTAAAGAAGAAAAATCACATAATCCTGTCAATAGATGCAGCAAAAGCATTTGACAATGTCCCACTCGTGATAAAAAAAACTCCCAGCAAGCTAGAAATAGAAGGGAACTTCCTCAACTTTATAAAGAATATCTACGGGCCGGGCTCGGTGGCTCAGCCTGAAATCCCAGCACTTTGGGAGGCCGATGTGAGTGGATTGCCTGAGCCCGCGGGTTCGAGACCTGCCTGGGCAACTTGACGAGACCTCATTTCTACAATAAATCAAAAATTAGCCAGGTGTGGTAGCGCGCGCCTATGGTTCCAGCTACTTGGAAGGCTGAGGCGAAAGGTTCGCTGGAGCCCAGCAGGTCGAGGCTGCAGTGGCCAGGAGCGGCCACTGCACTCCAGTCTGGGCGACAGAGTGAGACTCCAGCTCAAA
>NW_007247197.1:194077-220004 GCF_000164805.1 Carlito syrichta
CGCTCCGGCGATCCTTGCACCTCAGCCTTCCGAGTAGCCGGAATTACAGGCATGCGCTACCACGCCCAGCTGATTTTTTGATTTATTGTAGAGATGAGGTCTTGCTGCCCAGGCGGGTTTTGAACCCGTGGGCTCAGGCAATCCACTCACCTCAGCCTCCCAAAGGTGCGGGATTACAGGCTGAGCCACCAAGCCGGTTCTAACATCATTCTTAATGGTGAGAAACCCAAAGCTTTCTCACTGAGATTATGAACATGACAAGGATGCCCCCTGACCACTGCTCTTCAACACTGTACTGCGAGTCTCAGCTAACGTAGTAAGAAAGTAAAGGGAAATAAAATGCATACATATTGGAAAGAAAGATATAAAATTGTCTTTGTTTGGAGATTACATGATTGTCTAGGTAGAAATTTCCAGAGAAATGACAAAATTATAGTAAGACTGTCAGACATAAAGTTAATATATAAAAGTCAATTGCTTTCCTATATACCAACAATGAATAAGAAGAATTTGAAACTCCAAATGCATTACCATTTACACTAGCACACCCAAAAATGAAAGACTTACGTATAGGTATAAACCTAACCAAATACACACAAGATCTATATAAAGAAAACCAGACCGGGCTAGGTGGCTCAGCCTGTAATCCTGCGCCTTTGGGAGGCTGAGGTGAGTGGATTGCCTGAGTCTGCGGGTTTGAGACCCGCCTGGCCAACTTGGCAAGACCTCATCTCTACTAGAAATCAAAAATGAGCCAGGCGTGGTAGCGCACGCCTGTAGTTCCAGTTACTTGGAAGGCTGAGGCGGAAGGATCGCCAGAGGTAGCCAGGAGCGGCCACTGCACTCTAGTCTGGTTGACAGAGTGAGATTCCAACTCAAAAAAAAAAAAAAGAAAACCAGAAAACTCTGACAAGAGATAACAAGGAACTAAATAAAGAGAGATAGATTCCATGTTCTTGGAAAGAAAAATGCAATATTGTCAGAGTGTCAAATCTATCTAACCACCCAAAATAGCCAACACGATATTGAAGAGCAGAGTTGGAGAACTGATACTATCTGACTTCGAGACTTATTATTTAAAGCTACAATAATCAAGATAGTGTAACTGGTGAAAAAAGGGACAAGTATATCAGTGGAACAGAAAAGAAAGCCCAGAAACAGACCCACATAAATATATTCTATTAATCTTTGACAAAGGAGCCCAGGCAATACAATGGAGCAAATCTTTACAACAAATGATGCCGGAACTAGACATTCATGTTTTAAAAATGAATCTGAACACAGACCTTATACCCTTAAGAAAAATTAACTCAAAATGCATCAGAGACCTAAATATATGATGCGAAACTATGAACTCCTAGTCAATAACATAAGAGAAAACCTGGATGACTTTGGGTATGGTGATGATTTTTTAGATATAACACCAAAGGCACAATCCATGAAAAAAACAATTGGCAAGTCAAACTTCATTAAAGTTAAAAGCTTTTGCTCTGTAAAAGACAATGTCAAAAGAATGAGAAGATAAGCCACTGACTGGAAGAAAATATGTGCAAAAATATATCTGATAAAGAACTATTATACAAAAGATACCAAGAACCCTTAAAACACAAGAAAAATGAACAACCTGATTTAAATATGTGCAAAAGACCTGACCAGAGACCTCCCCAAAGAAGATACATAGAAGGCAAATAAACACATGAAAAGATGCCATACATCATATCTTTAGGGAATTGCTAATTAAAACAACAATGAGATACCACTATCTATCTCTGAGAACGACCTAAATCCAACACACTGGCAATACCAAAAGTTGACAAGGATATGGAAAAACAGAAATTCTCATGCCAATGAGAATGCAAAATGATACTTGCCCCTTTAGAAAATAGTTCGGCAGTTTCTTATAAAACTAAACATACCCTTGCCACATGATTTGATACTTAGCCCAAAGATGTTGAAGACTTACGGCCACATAAAAGCCTGCATGGGATGTTTATGGACGCTTTATTCATAATTACCCAAACTTGGAAGCAGCGAAGAAGTAGGTATAATGGATAAATTAACTGTGGCATAGCCACACAATGGACTATTGCTAAGTGCTTATGAGTCACCAAACCACGAAGAGACACAGAGGAAACTTAAATGAGTATTACAAATGAAAGAAGCCAGTCTAAAAAAGCTACATACTTTTAAGAAGACCCCCAAAAAATGACATTCTGGGAAAGGTAAAAGTATGCATACAGTAAAAAGGCTAGTAATAGTCATGGGTTATGGGAAAGGGGGCGTGAATGAGCAAAGCACTGGATTTTTAGAGCAGTGAAATTATTCTGCATGAATCTACAATGGGGGATTCATGTCATTACACACTTGTAAAAACCCATAGAACACACAACATCAAGACTGAACCCTAAGGGAAACTATGATTCTGGATAATAGTGATGTATCAATATAGGCTCATTCATTACAAAAAAATGTTATCACCATGGTACAAGACAGTGAAGGTGGGGGAGGGGTTGTATATTTGTAGGGACTTGGGATAGGAGGAATAAGGAAACTCTCTGTACTTTCCACTCAGTTTTGCCATGTACATAATACTGTTCTAAAAAATAAAGCTTATACTCAGGAGGTTGAGGCAGAAGGATTGCCTGAGCCCAGGAAGTACAGGCTGCAGTGAGCCCTGACCTACACTGCACTATAGTCTGGGTGACAAGAGTGAGTCCCTGATGCAAAAAAATTAAAATTTAAAAATGAAATAAAATAAAGCGTATTAATTAGAATTAAAACTTTCTAAAATAAATATAAATTTTTCAGTTCGAATGACCCCCAAGCTCCATCTATACATAGACCCTAATACAGTTGAGCATTCATGAATTCGTATGATTTTTTTCAGCTTGCTCACAGCAGATCTTTGAGAACATCTAGCCCTACTGTTGAGTACAGGCTATTTTAATATCTGTGTTATAAAAATGCATTTATGCTATTTAAAATAATTTTTTTTTTGAGTTGAAGTCTCTGTTGCCCAGGCTGGAGTGCAGTGGCACGCTCACAGCTACCACAGCCTCAACCTGCTGGGCTCAGGCAACTCTTCTGTCTCATCCTTCCAAGTAGCTGGAACTACAGGTGCGAGCCACCATGCCCGGCTAATTTTTTTATTTATTTATTGTAGAGATGAGGTCTCACCAAGTTGCCCAGGCTGGTCTCGAACCCTTGGTCTCAGACAATCCTCTTGCCTCGGCCTCCCAAAGTGCTGGAATTGTATTTATGTTTTTAAACAGATGAACAAACAGTCCTAGGAGGTAAGTGACTTGCTGTAATAGTAGCAGTAGCAGAAGCAAGACTGGAATTTGTATCTCTTAGCTATTTGTGGAAAATAAAATTTCATAATATTTAAAACAAGAAAAAATTTTTAATTTTAAATTAACCTATTATAATATTTGAGAAAAAATATCAGAACAAAAATTCAATTTGCAAATAACAGAAAGCATAAACAGGCTGATGAGGTTTTTCTAAGGAACAAATTATACCACCATAATGTGATTTTTCTTTTTTTTTGGTAAGACAAGACTTAAGTCTTAGATTACAGTAAATCAAAAGATGTACCTGGATACAGGGCATTGGCTCTTTTTAAACATACTTATTAATAAAAAAAGAAGGCCAGGCACAATGGCTCATGCCTGTAATCCCAGCACTTTGGGAGGCTGAGGTAGGAGGATTGCTTGAGCCCAGGTGTTCAAGACCAGCCTGGGCAACACAGTAAGACCACATCTCCACAAAAAAATACAAAAATTAACCAAGCATGGCTGCATGTACCTGTAGTCCCAGTTACTTGGGAGGCTGAGGCAGAAGGATCACCTGAGTCCAGAAGGTCAAGGCTGCAAGGAGCCATTGATTGTGCCACTGTACTCCAGCCTGGTTGAGAGTGAGACCCTGTCTCTAAAAAACAACAACAAAAAAAGAGAATAAAACTTTGCTTTATGGTAATTTTCCTGGGGGGTGAGGAGGGGTGTATATCCATGTCATATTAAAAAAACATTTTAAGCATTAACTATAGAACTTTATGGTCAGAACTACTTAATGGTTTTGTGAATAACTGCATAAGAGTAGAAAATAATAGAATAATTTTAGTAGAATAAGCAACGAGACAAGGTTAAGTTGGTAACGTTTTGAAGTTCAAAATTTACTAAGATTAACAGGAATACTAATTAAAGAGTAGACTTTTGGCCAAATGGCACACTATGCTGATATAAATGGGTCTTTTCTCCCACTACAAACATACAGAAATGCAGGATAAAACATAACAAAAATGCTTTAAAATACACAAACTTTAAAAAAAAAAAAAAGAAAAGAAATCCCCAAGCACCCGAAATGAAAGAGACAGCAAAATCAAAGCTAGAACAGGAAGTGGAAGTCGAGACCATGGTGGCCCACAGGGGTTTTCAAACTCCTGTCCAGGCTCTGGGCTGGGAGAGGAAGCATTCACGCTCACATGTAGACTTCAAGTGCAGCTTCTGGCGGGTAGACGGTGGGGAAGTGAGAACTGAGGCCCTTGCATTAAGCCCAGAGCCTCACCCGCTTATCCCTCCTTGACATGCAGTCTAAAAAAATCTCTGCTCACTGATTCAGGGAAACAGGCAAAAGTTGCTAATTATCTATGTGCTGAGCAGGGGAAAAGACACCCAAAAAGGAATCCAAAACGTAGGCTTATGCCATACAGAGGTGCAGGATCCAGTTCCATACTCTGTACCATACAGGAATCTCGAGCTGAAAAATTAACATAAAAACTAGTCTCTGGCACACAGCAGCAGAAAATAGAATGCTATAACCCAAAGCACAGGGACCCACACAGGAAAAAACAAAAAGCACAGAAAAGAGGCTCACTAGTACAAACCATATGAGGAAGGTCTGAATGTGAAAAGTTACTCTATAAATGCTAACAGCAGAAAATGTCAGAGGGGACCTTGGAAGCAGGGGTAGGCAAAGACTTCTTAAACAGTGCCCCAAAAGTCACAAAGAGAGAATCAATGAGGCTATATAGCTATTAAGGTTTCTGTTGAATAACTACAAACAGATTAAAAGACAAAGGGACAAATCATAGAAAAGGGAGACAATATGTACAAAGTTTAAAGTCAAAAAGAATTAATATCTAGAATACATAGAAAATTCCTATAAATCTTAGGGGAAAAGTACAAAACCAAGAATTTAAAAAACAGGTAAACTGGCCAACAAATGGTAATATTAGTTGTTACCATAACAATAGCAACTAACCTTTATATGATGTCTACTATAGTCAGGAAGAGCTTTATATGCTTTACGTATATTAACACATTTTAGCCTCCAAACAACCTCCTAAGGCAGATACTGCTATTATCTCCTTTTACTCATGGGGAGACTAAGGCCCAGAGAGATTAATTTCTCCAAGGTTTCACAATAATGTGGTAGAAACTGGATCTGAAATGAGGGCATAATTGGTGGGTAAATAAATAGATTCAGCTGTTCTGGAAAAGCAATCTGGTAATATTTAGTGAGATATGCTGTGCATACATGGCTTGTGACTCAAAGATCCTCCTCCTGTGTTATGTATCATAGAAAACTTCTCACAAAGGACCATAAGGAAATATGGCCAGATCACCAGGGCATCATTTGTAGTAGTAGGGAGATGAGAGGTAATGTACATGTCCATCACTAAAAGACTGTATAAATAAATGTGCAGGATATATACTGTGGAATACAGTACATTCGACAGGAGAAATAGCTAGCTCTTCAGACAGAAACATGAATATATCTTAAATACCCAGTATTGAGTGAAAAAATAACAGAATGAGATCTAGAGCATAATATCACTTATGAAAGTTATAAATACATAATCAAAATAATACTGTCTGAAATAAGTCTACATATGCAGTCAAGGGCATTTTATCAAATATATTACAGTGGGTGCCTATAGGGGAAATAGAATAGGAATAGGAGTTGGGAGTGAAAGGAAAAAAATAAAACAAGAGGGACTCTACTCAGATAAATACTAGAGAGTTAAAGAAGAGTAGCACTGCACTCAACCTAACACTCTCCTTTCCTCAAAAAAGGGCAAAAAATAAGTCACATAAGGAATCTTGTAACTTCACCATGAAGTAAAGTCATTAGATAAAGAAAACAGGAGAAAAAGCATCTTGAAGAATTGAAAACTATAAAAATTAAAGAATACTGTAAAATGGTAAGCATTTAAAAATTGTGTTTCATTTTAATAAACAGACAAAATGAAGGGAAATCATAATGAAAGAATAAGACAACATGAATAAAAGGAATAGGTAGATGTGAAAAGAATTAAAAAAACTTTTAGGACTAAAAAATTAAGTCACTGAAATGCATCCATTGATGAATTAAATAGATTAGACATCGCTAAAGAGAAAATTAGTGATTAGAAAGAGAAGTTTGAGAAAATTGCTCAGAAAGTAGCAGAATTAAAAAGACAAAAAATATGAAAAGAGATTAAGGGACATGGAAGACAGAATGAGAAAACTGAACAGGTATCTAATAAGTGTTCTGTATGAAGGCAATGGAGAACATGTGGAAGAAACAACTGAAGACATGATTTCTGATAATTTTCTAGAATGAAAGACAGGTATGAGTCTTCAAAATAAAAGCTTCAAAATATCAACAACACAGAAAAACATTTAAACAAACCAAGAGAAAAGACATTATTTAGAAGAGAATGACAACTAGTTTGATACATATTTATCAATAATAATAACAGGTGTCAGAAGAAAATGGAGTAATAGCCTTCAAATATTAAAGGAAATACCAATCGATTAAGTATCTGTATGATGATAAACTATCATTTGAGACTAAGTTTCAAACTAAGATAAAAAACTCAGAGACTGCCACTGAAATAATTACTGTAAGAAGGAAAGTGAGCCAGAAAGAAGGGACAGTAATAAGAAAAAAACAGCAAGGAGCAAGCAAGGGAATTATTAAATATTATATCCACTAGAATAGTTAAAATCAGAAAGACTGATAACACCAAGAGTTGTGGAGAACCTACAACTCCATTGTTGGTGGAGTGTAAAATTGTACAACTATTTGGGGGAACTGTTTGGCAATTTCTTATAATGAAATATTGAATACTATACATACAACAGTACAGGTGAATTTTTAAAATAATGTATTATGTCAAAGTAACACATAAAAAAGATGTATTATTTCAAAGAGTACACACTACATAATCTGATTTATAGAAAATAGAAATACAGGCAAAACTAATCTACTGTGATAAAAATCAGACAGTGGTTATAGAGGTGGTAGGGGTGTGTAGGAAGGAACTGAATGAAAAGAGACACAAGGGAGCTTTCCGGAAGAATGAAAGTGTTCTTACAGCTTATTTGGGTGGTGGTTACAAGAGCAGATATCTGTCAAAATTGTTCAGATAGAACACGTCAGATCATTGTACCCAGGTACAGTGGCTCGTATCTGTAATCCCAGCACTTTGGGAGGTAGAGATGAGAGGACTGCCTGAGCCCAGGTGTCCAAGACCAGCCAGGGCACCTTGGGGAGACCTAGTCCCAACAATAAATCGAAAAATTAGCCAGGTGAGGTGGCATGTGTCTGTAGCTCCAGCTACTTGGAAGGATCGTCTGAGCCCAACAGGTTGAGGCTACGGTGGCCATGAGCATGCCAGTGCACTCTGGCCTGGGCGACAGAGTAAGACTTTGACTCAAAAAAAAAAAAAAAAAAAAAGATCATAATGTATGTTAATGATATCTCAATTTAAAAATACTAGGGCAATCACCTCGGGTCCCCTCCCATGGTGGGAGTTTTTCTGTCCTCTCAATAAATCTTGCTTTAAAAAAAATAAGAAGAAAGAATAAAAAATAAAAATTACTAATTCTGTTGGTATAATGCACCGATTGTTTAAAAGTGGGTATGGAAAGGGGAAGTGAAAAACAGGGTAGAATGATGACAATCATACTAGCTACCTCATACTGAGTGCTTACTACGTGCCAGGCACTCTTCCAAATGCTCTGTATGTATCAACTTATTTAGTCCTTTCAACAGCCCTATGAAGAAGGTATTCATCATCTCCATTTTACAGAAAACTGTGGCACAGCGAGGTTATATAACTTACCCAAGATCACACAGCTAGTGCATGACGGAGTGGGGTTCAAAATCAGGCAGTCTGGTACGGAGGTCTATACTCTTAACCACTGTAACCCACTACACCTCTCTGAAATTAAAAACCAGTAACATGGAAGATTAGAGACAGGAGACTAAAGTCAAGGTGTTCTAGGAGTCAAGAGGATGACAAAAATAACAATTAACTTGAACCTTTGTTAAGTGAAGTATGCATGTATATAAGGGAACAGAAGATAAATAAGCATTTACAACCAAGAGGTCTAAAAGAGAATTTTAAAATGTGATTAATTCAGTAGTAAGTAGGAATGGAGAAATGGGAAGCAAGAACAGTGCAGTAAATAGAAAACAAATTAAGACTGCACAAATAAGTCCAAATGTATTTGTCATCACAATAAAGAGACAATTAAACTTTCTTGTTCAAAGGCAGAGATCCTCAGAATGGATTTCTTAAAAGCCAGCTCTGGTTGGGCTCGGTGGCTCAGCCTGTAATCTCAGTGCTTTGGGAGGCTGAGGTGAGTGGATTACCTGAGCCCGCGGGTTCGAGACCCTCCTGGGCAACTTGGCGAGATCTCATCTCTACAATAAATCAAAAATTAGCTGGGCGTGGTGGCCTGTAGTTCTAGCTACTTGGAAGGCTGAGGCGGAAAGATCATCAGAGCCCAACAGGTCGAGGCTGCAGTGGCCGGGAGCGGCCACTGAACTCCAGTCTGGGTGAGAGTGAGACTCCAACTCAAAAAAAAAAAAAAAAAGCCAGATCTATGATTGTGAATGTATTTACACTCAAGACAATGCCTGCCACATAGCAAGCACTATATGTGTTGGCTACTATTGTTGTTGCTAGAAGAAGCTATGAAATCATCCTCACTAAACAGTTTTGAAACTAGTCATATGACATGATAGCTTAAGCATTTGTTTATAAATAAACAATTAAGCTATATAATCTCTGAAGACCAAATTCAGGTACAGAATTCTGTTATTAAATAAATATATATAATCATGAGGGATACACTTGTGATTCAGGGACCAATAAAATAGACTATAAGGACTAAACTGCACTTTCTGATCTCACAACTGAAATGTAAAAGCCTTTAAATACTGTGTTTCTGCCTAACTCTCTTTATGGAACGTTAAATGGAGGAAACAGAATACAGCACTGGATAGAATGTGGTCAAAGTGTCCTTTTCAGAGTGCGTGTCAGAATCGCTAAGTCCTGCGACTCGTGAATAGCGGGAACTAAATTACGTTATTAAGCACTTACTAAAATTGCTAGGCTCGTGAAAATTGTCAAAAGTCCCATAGGAAGAACGTTTAAGCAACAGAAGAGCACCAGAAAGATGGATGTTCCTCAAAGGAACAATATTAAAGCCTCAAGAAAGGACTATACTGATATAGAATAAAGATACTTAGAAAGAAGGAACTTAATTGGCTAAACCAAGTGCTGCATAATGACCCAGAACACAAATGGGAATTCAATGCAAAGTAGAAACTAGGCCAGCTTTCTAAAAGGAGCACAAAGAGTATTTATTTATTTAAATTTTTATTCTGTCTACTTCCAAAAAAAATTTGAAAGTTTGAGGAGTCTCTAAGTTACAAAGAAACAATAGTCACACCCAGGAGAAAAAAAAAACAAAACAGAAAAAGTGCAAGTGAGCACTAAGTCACAGTGTGTAGGAAACACGGAATCCCTTTAATGAACAGGGGAGAAAATAACACTGAAGATTTACAGCCTCAATATGCACTGCTTGGTTGAATAAAGTAGACGTTCTGAAACCAGCAGTTGCTGGCAAATTCCCAGCAAGGCCCTTAGCAAAGGCTTCTGCTGCCACTGCTAGAGGGAAGGGGCCCTTTTCTGTGCCTCAGGGAACGGGATCTGCTGTTCCCTAATTTACTGTACTTGTTTTCCCATAAGTCTTCTGCCAGCAATACACACATGTCAACCACTAACTATTTATGGGCCAACTGCCCACCACGTACTCAGCACACTGCTAGGTGCTGTGTGGAGCCAAGCGGAATATAAAACAAGATCCTTGTCCACAGGGAGTTGGTGATAAAGTTGACCTAACACTGGGATGATAGAAAGTACTCTTAAAAGGACTCAATGCACAAGAGACAAGAAGGAAAGAAGAAAATGAAGGGAAAACCAGTGAGTAGCAAGGAAAGGACAGGGATGGGGCTGTAACTGCAAGTCAGGTCCATCTCAACAGTTGAGGGCAAAAAGGTACAGAACTACAGAGAGAGGGAGAAACGCAAGTCCTGGCCATGAGGGGCCCAGGCCTGGCACGTACGCAGAAAATGACATCTGTGGACAGGCAGCTGGTGCTGCACCAAGCACTGGAAAGGCACCTTAAGTAGTTGGCACCACTATGACAGACACTGGGCTAGTCATGGCAGGTCTCCAAAACACCCATGCAAGAGGAAGCAGGGGCACATGCCCAGATCAGGAGAAGAACTTACACCTGCTTTATGAGAAAGACACTCCTGAAACAGGAACAGTGCAAGAAAGACAGTTTCACCAGTGACTGGCAAGAAGGAACAATAAGGGAAAGAGCTTCGCACTGGGAAGAAATAACAGGCTTCCTCCATCTATCACGGAGAAAAGGCTGGAGCCCTCTCTGTCGGGACTTCCATATTTCAAGATCCAGGAGTGGAGAGCCATTCTAATTCTTGATCAGGGTCCCTGGTTCTGGCTCCACTAACAATTCTGTGCTCTGCGCTGAGCATACTTACCCCACGGTCTGAGATGTCTTTCTTTTGGTCTAGCTTGATGCAACCTTACCTACTTAAAGCACTTTTTTATTATTGCTATTGATAATCCCTATTTTCTGAGTAAAACCCCATCTTCTATTTTGATGCCTGGGCTCTGTTGGACCCTGAGAGCTGGAAGGGACCTTGGAGAGTCTGTTCATTGCCTTCCCTGAGCAGGAGTTCATTACTTTATCTATCATGTACCCCTGTCGCATGACCGTATGACCTCAGTCCAATCTCCTTCCTTTTTGAGGAAGGAAACTGAGGTCCTGAGAGGCTGAGTTGCTCTCTGATCCCAGTCTGCTTTAACCCCATGGCTACTTAGTGCCTCACAAACAACCAGAGTCAGGCGAAATAACAGGCACTCTCAACATAATTAGTGCAAAGATCACACATTCAGAGACAAGAAGTGGGGGATTTGCTACATACACAAGGATGATTTAAAATGTACGGCATCTAAGGAACCAGCCAAGTTAAAAGAGAAGCCTAGCAATTATTTCTGAGAATGCAAGGAGGACTGGTGAGGTTAGAAAAGGGTGACTGTAGCTTTTAGTGGGCCTAGATTTCACAAGTTCAAAAGCAGCTGTCATTTGGTCTCATCCTGAAGGCCTGAAAGGCAACAAAGCACTGTGTAAGGAATGCAGATTTCTGTATCTGACACCCCTGGGTTCATTGGTGGTATCTTTCACATGTATTGTCATCACTGCTTCTAATCTATCTCTGTCATCATGATTCCTTCCCAAATGCTGTCTATTTTGGTTTTCACCTCTAAGATTTGGAGTGATACCTGAATGGCCAGTTGTCCTAAGGTACATTTTGGTCTTGGGAAATCCAAGAAGCTGAAACAGCTCTGAAGAACTCCAGCACTGAAGCCTCTGAAGGGACTGAATCTGGGGTTTGGGAGGCTGTCTAGGGAGCCCTGCCGTAGAAACCAAGTAGGAATGATGCTGAGATAACAGCATTTTGCTCAGGCCCTGGATCTAGAGCTCATAGTCCCACTTATTCTCATTTTACAGATGAAGATTAAGGCTCAGAGGCGTCACTGCCTTGTTAAGGGTCACAGAGCTAGTATGCAGCAGAATTAGTACCTGAGCCTCGGCCTCAATTCCTAAGACATGGTTTTTTCCTCTGTAACACAAAGGCCTCACTTGACACTAAGACTTCCACTTCTGTAGATAATTCTCCCCTTCCAGAGCTCAGCAGTCACTTGGAAGTGACACTGTCAAATCCTGGTCACTTAACATGAGTGACCAGTCTTACTCTGAGGGAACTGGTCAGTGAGCCAAACACATCCACTGCCCATTGGCTAAGGAGACCATGTTCCTTTCAATTACCAATTCATACCTCATGGTAGAGTTAGCCATAAGGATATCCTACTCTCTCTTTTCATAGTCTATAAAATTATACTAGAATACTGTTTATCAAATAATCACTAACAGTTACTGATATTTAAGTACCTCCCTAGGTTTCTAAATGCTTTTTATATACTATCTCATTTGATACCAACAACCCAGCAAGACAGTTAAGCCCAATTTACAAATAAGTACTTGACAGTGGAGAGCTTAAGTAACAGCCCAAGAACACACAGCTCATCAGTAGGGGAACTGAGATTTTCATCTGGTCTGTCTGGCCTGAAAGCTCATGTCCTTTTATCCACTGGACTGGTTTCTCAAATTTTAATGTGCATAAGAATCACCTGCAGATCTTGCTGTAAATTCTGGGGCAGGGCCTGAGGTTCTGCAATTTTTTTTTTTTTTTTTTTTGAGTTGGAGTCTCACTCTGTCACCCAGACTAGAGTGCAGTGGCACACTCCTGGCCACCGACCGCAGCCTCAACCTGCTGGGCTCCAGTGATCCTTCCGCCTCAGCCTTCCAAGTAGCTGGAACTACAGGCATGTGCTACCACACCCGGCTAATTTTTTATTTCATTGTAAAGATGAGGTCTTGCCAAGTTGCCCAGGCGGTCTTGAACCCGCAGGCTCAGGCAATTCACTCACCTCAGCCTCCCAAAGCATTGGGATTACAGGCTGAGTCACTGAGCCCGGCTAGATTCTGCATTTTTAATAAGCTCCAGGCAACTCAGATACTACTGATCCAAGGAACCATCTCTGAGTAGCCAAGAACTATATGACATTACCTAGTCCCGATTCATATATTTTTTTACATCAAGTTCTTGTCAAGTATGTTTCAAGCAACTCTTCACTTCTAACAAGTCATAAGTCATCAAGTCCCTTCCTTTTGCACCTACCCTTGGTTCCAGAGAGAAAAACAAACTCCCAAGTAGCTCTGAGAATGAACCTACCCGAGGACTCCAACAGGCAGGCCTTAGGCAGAGAGCTCTGTGGGTCCCTGCTAACAACCCAAACCCTCTGGAATGCCTTCCAGCAACCTGGTCTTCCAAGACCACCCAGCTCTGGCCAGCTGCTGCCAACGTAACCAGACCTAACAGGCTGCTGTCCCAGGTCAAACTGCTCCTGATCTACAGTGAAGTGTCAACCAGACTCCCTTGGAAGGACCTAAGACTCAATCCTCGCGCCCCTTCCCTCTGTCCCCTCACCCCCTCCTTTCTCCCACCCTCTTCTTTCACTTGTTACTCTGCCTTCCTTCAGAGTACTCTGCCTGATCTAGAGTAACGTGTCAACCAGACTCCCTTGGAAGGACCTAGGATGGTACACCAGTCAACAGATGGATGCTGAGTTGAATATAGTAATGAGATCTTGGCTCATGACACTATGAATGACCTACTGTGACATTTCCTTTCCGTCCACTCTGCCATTTGTCTTCTCCCACAGAATCAGGCAACTCTACTTCTCCACAGCCTCCTACTCAGGTCCCCTGAAAGCTGTATTTGACAGCTTTACATGGCTAGCATTCTCTTTGTGGTATACAGTCTAAAACTGAAGTTCGATGGTATGTGCTGCCTTGACATCTGATAAAATCGGAAGGGCCTCAAATGGCCTAACTACAAGCACCCTTCCCCACTCTGCAGATACAGTTCCCCTAGTCAGACAATCCTCCTGCTTAAAAGGACCAGGTGTAGTTCCTGATTATGCTGAGAAGTGGGCTTCAGTTCCAGTCAGCCCCAAGATTATTCAAACAAGTCAATCGCATCCTCTGATAGAAACAGGGGGCATCCCATCTTGGTGCAAAGGCAGCCCATATTCCATCCCAATTGTTTCCTCTGATCCTAAGTGCAACCCCATGTGGGACTGTGTGGGATGTGCTACCTTTTTCCAGGCTAGGGCATGCAACTACTCACCTGCTGCTCACCTGTCCACTGTCAGGTGACATCCTGTCAGTTTGGCCATCCCCAGAACCCCATAGCTCCAGGGAATCCCTCTCTCATCAACAGAGTGGATAGGAGGCAGTTAAAACATCTTCTCTGCCTAATCCCCCGGTCTTTGCTCTTTTTCGTATCCTTGAATCTCTCAAATGACTTCGTCAAGGTCATCACTGCTCTATCATGGAAATAATGTCTGGCACTGAACTGAGTACTCTCCACACACTTTCTCATTTAATTCCCCTAACATTCCTATGAGGTAGATACCATTAGTATCCCTATTCTATAGCCAAGGAAATGAACGTCCAGCAAGGTTACAGAACACGCCCAAGTCCACACAGCTAATGGGCTTGAGCAGAGCTCAAATACCTGCTCCTAGCTACTACCCTAGCCTCTGGCTGGTAGGATTTCCAGCTCACTGCCATCCCCCAGTCTCTCTCACAGCTGTGATGTCCCACTGCAGGCCTGGTAGAAGCCCCTGTACTTGAGGCTCCTGGTTTCTCCTGCTGATCTCCACGAAAAGAGGGATGGAGATGTGTCTCTGGGAAAGACTCAACAGGCCAGCTGGCTGGCTGCCAAGAGACTCCCTTCCCAAGATGGCTGAATATAATTCACCAAAGGCCTAGTTGGGTTGTCAACCTGGTAGATACAGAAACCCTATCCTGCCAAAGTCTCACAGTTAATTGGACTTGGGAGGCTGGATAACACTATCTAATCCCATAAGAGAAGTAATACAAATCAAAATTCAATTCATTAATTCCCAAGATGAAATATGCCATTCTTTGCAGTTGCCTGTGGAAAATTTCAAGTGGCAAGGTCAAGTATCATCAGAAAGCTGTTTCAGAAGAGAGCAAAGGGAGCTGGCTGGATGCAACCAGCATTAAGTGGGAGTAGAAGTAGTGCATCTGTCTTTGCCATTAAAGTCAATGCCTTTAGGACCCAGGCTGGGCAGGTGGAGTTCAAGGGCCCATGTACACGCATGGGCACTGCCAAACGACCTTCTGTCTCGCCCTTTCCATCTCCGAGCTCCTGTACCCTACTGTGACTCCAGCTTTTTTTGACATAGTTGCACTGCTGGATTCTGCTTGTGTTTGAGAAAACCTTTTGCAGGTGTCTAACAGCATTGACCATGTGCTAATTCTTCAGTCTCTCAGAATGCAAGGAGAACCCACCTGTCGGCCCTGACCGCAGGCCTTTCTTCTGGTGCCTTGGACATGTATCTACAGCAGATCAGAACTGCTCCTCTTCCGAGGAACCTAAGCCCAGCACCACTCACTTCAAACTCCCCGCTTCCAGCTTCCTTCAGGGTCGTCCACCATACACTGGCATTGCCAACTCAATCCTCGCGCCCCTTACCTCTATCCCCTCATCCCCTCCTTTCTCCCACCCTCCTCTTTCACTTGTTACTCTGCCTTCCTTCCGGCCACTCGTCACCAATTAAAACTTTTTTTTTTTTGAGTTGGAGTCTCACTCTGTTGCCCAGACTGGAGTGCAGTGGCCACTCCCAGCCACCGCAGCCTCGACCTGCTGGGCTCCAGCGATCCTTCCGCCTCAGCCTTCCAAGTAGCTGGAACTACAGGCGCGAGCTACCACACTTGGCTAATTTTTGATTTATTGTAGAGATGAGGTCTTGCCAAGTATCCCAGGCGGGTCTCGAACCCGTGAGCTCAGGCAATCCACTCAGCCTTCCAAAGGCGCGGGATTACAGGCTGAGCCACCGAGCCCAGCTCTAAAACTTTTAAAAACGTATCAACACCAAACTTACATGAAATGATTTCCTATCAGAGGGATAATCAAAATGAGAATTACACTATTATCCTTACAGACTATTTTACAGATGGAAAAAACTAATAAAAGTTAAGTGGCCTGCCAAGTCATGTATCTAGGTAATCACAGGGTCAGAACCGGGATCCAGGTTTCTGAGCTTTTAAGCCAAAACTTGAACCAAAAATACCAAACTTCTAGACACACAACAGGCCCTCAGTGGGGTGGGTGTCTGTGCACTTCACACACTGGTGAAACACCAGGCTTCTTACACAGTTATTTACCATTTGTTTTCTTTGAATGTTAATTAAAATATCAACCACTGAAAGCTCTTTCAATGAGAAAACTGCTATCTTCAAGTTGTAAAACTACCCAAAAGTGTCTTAGGAAATATGTGATTGCAAATTTCCCAATCCACTGACATTAGACCCTAGGGTAGATACGTAACTCAACAACAAAAAAATATAAGTGGCACACAACTACAATTCCAGCTCTTTAGGAGGCTGAGGCAGGAGGATCAATTGAGCCCAGAAGTTCAAGACTGGAGTACACTATGATTACACTGATGAATAGTCACTACACTCCAGACTGAGCAACACAGCCAGTGAGATTCTCTTAAAAGAAGGAAAAAAAAAAAAAGGCCAGGTGTGGTAGCTTACGCCTACAATCCCGGCACTATGGGAGGCAGAGGTGAGAGGATTGCTTGAGCCCAGGGGTTCAAGACCAACCTGGGCAACTTGGTGAGACCTCAGCTCTACAATAAATAAATAAGGGCTTAGACAGAAGGATCGCCTGAGCACAGCAGGTCAACACTGCAGTGGCCATGAGCATGTCACTGCACTCCAATCTGGGCAACAGAGTGAGACTCCAACTCAAACAAATAAAAAATTGTATATTAATGAAAACTTAACTAAAGCTAGGATGAAAAAGGTTTTTCTGTGTGTAAAGGTAACAGAGCAATTCACAAATGATAAATAGATTTGACTATATAAAAATGTAAGCTTTAAAAATATCAACAAACTTAAAAAATAAATCAGTGACTACCTAATGTCATAAGTGAAAACTAAATAGTTAATATGATTAGAATAGAAAAACTATACAAATCAAAAAATAAAACATTAAGATTTTAAATTTCAAAAAGTTTTAGAAAGAAAAAACAAATCACAAAAGAAATAAAAAGTCAATAAACTTATTTAAAAAGTCACCCCCATGAATAATTAAAGAAATACATATTAAGACCTCAAATCAGAAAATGTTTTCAGTGATAATATTTAATTGGAAAGCAGCAGTTTTAGATCATGGACTATGATTTGGCAGACCAACATGAACACTTACTCAGTGACCCTGGGCATGTCACTTTAATCACTGTGAAACTTAACTCTTTACAGTTTTGGTATGAAGGAGAAATGAGATAATGCATCTGAATTGTTTTAGCAAAGTGACTGCCAACGGCAAATTCTCAGTAAGTGTTAGCTGCTATTACTATTTTTAAAACTTCTGGCATGAACAGCATAGGAAAGGGAGCAATGCAATATGTACCCACACAATGCTGCCAGGGGAAGTATAAAATGGTAAGATCTTTCAGGGAAGTAATCTGATAAATAATCTTGAAGTAATCTGCTCATCTGAAGCTATAAAAATGTCCTTGGGAACATGAGAATTTGAAGGGTGGGGCGGGGTATACTTTACTTGCACTGTTTGATTGTTTTACCAGAATTAGTTTACATATTAGTTGTATAATTATAGATAAATAAAAAAGAATGAGAAATCCATGATAGTAGAGGAATTTTTTTTTTTCTAGAGACAAGGTCTCGCTATGTTGCCCAGGCTGGTCTCAAGCAATCCTCGTCTCAGCCTTGCAAATTGCTGGGATTATAGATGTGAGCCACTACGCATGGCTGAAGAAAATTGTTTAAAATGTTTATGCCCTTTAGATCCACTTTTAGGAATCTATCAATACAGAAATCGAGATGCAATGAAATGTTTATGTATACTGTATTCACAGGAATAGCACTAATGGTTAAAAACTGAAAACTTATATGTATAAGGCTCTTAAGTAAATATGGTATATAATCGTGATAAAATTAGGCTCCCCAAAAGACACCAAAAGAACAAGTAACCAAAGGAAAAAATAAATAAATAAATCAGGTTTCATCAAATTATATGACATTTGTCTATCAAAGGATACTATCATGAAAGTAAAAAGACAACCCACATAATGGAAACAAGTATTTTCAAATCCTATCTCTGATAAGGATCTAGAATTCAGAATACATGCAGTATACCAGATTACAGTATCTAGAACTTTTACAATTCAACAAAAGAACAAATAAGCCAATTAAAAAATGGGCAAAGGATCTGAATGGACATCTCTCCAAAGAGACAAAAAGGCCAATAAGCACATGAAAAGATGCATCATTAGTCATTAAGAAAACTGTAATGAGATTTCACTTCACATACACTAAGATGGTTATGAGAAATAAACCAAACCAGAAAATACAAGTGTTGTTGAGGATATAGAGAAGCTGGGACCCTCACAGAATTGGTGATGGAAACGTAAAACGATGTAGCCACTGTGAAAAAGTCCGGCAGTTCCTCAAAAAGTTACACACAGAAATACCACATGACTAAGCAATTCCAAGGTCTCCATCTACGAGAAATGAAAACACACTTTCACACAAAAACGGGTACATTAATGTTCACTGCAGCATTAAGTGTAACAGCCAAAAATGGAACCTAAATGCCCATCAACTCATGAATGGATAAACAAATGTTGTCTATATACACAATGGAATATTACTCAATTACAAAAAGGAATACATACTGATGCATGCTACAAAACGGGTGAATCTTGAAAAAATTATGCTAAATAAAGAAGCCAGACACAAAGGCCACATGTTCCTATATATGATTCCTATATATGATTCCATTGATATGAAATGTCCAGAATTAGGCAAATCCATAGAGACAGAAAGCAGACTAGTGCTGCCAGAGGCTTCAGGGAGGAAGCCATGGGGGGTGACTGTTGGTAGGTACAGGGTTTTCCTGAAGTGATGAAAAATGTCTTGGAATTAGAAAGTGGTGGCCGGGCTCGGTGGCTCAGCCTGTAATCCCGCGCTTTGGGAGGCCAAGGTGAGTGGATTGCCTGAGCCCACAGGTTCGAGACCCGCCTGGGCGACTTGGCGAGACCTCACCTCTACAATAAATTAAAAAAAAAAAATTAGCCGGGCGTGGTAGAGCACGCCTGTGGTTCCAGCTACTTAGAAGGCTGAGGCGGAAGGATCGCTGGAGCCCAGCAGGTTGAGGCTGCGGTGGCCGGGAGCGTGCCACTGCACTCCAGTCTGGGTGACAGAGTGAGACTCCAACTTGGAAAAAAAGAAAGTGGTGATTGGTACAGACTTTAAAATGGTAAATTGTTTGGTATGTGAATTATATCTGAGTTTTTAAAAAAGATATTAGGCACTTGGAGATTTTTAATATTGTGGTGATATACTCTCAATATACTTAATAAAAAAAAACAATCAGCATGCAACTGAATATATGTAAAATTCTAACCTGGCTTAAAAATATGTGTGCACGCACCTACACATTTACATTAAAAAATATAGAAAATATACCAAAGTGCTACGGGTGGTTATCCCTAGGTAGTGTGATTATGGGGAACTTATTTTCTTCTTCATACGTTAAAAATTTTCTATAGTAAACATGTATTATTTTTATAACCAGGAAATTTAAGAATAGAAACCCAGGCAGGTTTCTCTGGCTTCAAAGCTAGTGTCATTTCCAACATAACATTCACTCACTAAACTTTATTTAGCTCCTACTATGTACTATTCACAGTTAAACAAGACATAATCTGTGTCTAAAAGAAATGTCTGTAAGACTACAGTGGTGTTTGAGCCTGAGTCCATAAACTAGGTGGGGAAAGAAGATTCTAGATGTTCTTTAAATGTCTCTACATGCAGTGTTGTCCAAGTACATACTTTCTGGGGGAGAGGGTCCAGAGCTTTCATAAGCACCAGTGTAACTTAGTGGTTAAAGACCGGAGCCGGAGCCAAACTACCTGGATGTGAATTACAAACCGTGCGACCTTGGGAAAATTATCTAACCTATACGGGGCTCTATTTCCTCATCTACAAAATATGGGTAAAAATAATACCTCTCTCACTGGGTTGCTGGAAGAGCCAATGAATTAACATACCTAAACCACTGGCACTATATGCCAGGGGTATAGGAGGTACTCAATAAAGTAATTAGTTGCTAGCTGCCATAATCACCACCACTACCACCTTACAGATTCTCAAGAAGGTTGAGACATGGAGAAGATTAAGGACCACTAGAAAGGTTGTTTTCCAAATCTCACAACTAGTAGCTAGCATCTGATTCTTGATGAGTTTATAATAACCATTCTACTCAACTAACTTCTTTTTCCAGAGTCTCTCCATTTCTAATAAAACTCTTCTTTTGAGGAGTTCTATAAAATACAGTGGGGTAAAATATCAAAGTGTTCAGCATAACAAACTGCTTATGTCCTCTTATCTTCTGACTAAGTCACAGAAACAAGCCATTTTCAAGGCTATTATAGTGGAAAGAGGCTTTGAGAGACGTAGGTGCCTTTCCTGACCCTGCTGTTTTGATCCAGAAGTTCATCCAAGATTACTCTTTACAGACCAAACTGCAAAATCTCCTGAGCAGCACGTTCATCTAATGAGTGACTAGGGATTGTGACTGCATTAGACTTAATGCCAATTTTTCCATCCTGGGGTCGAGAGTCTCAACAAGCAATCACCACTTCAATGCTTTCAAATCCAACCTCTTAGGTGCTAAAAAAGGCCCTTGGCTTTTTCACTGGTACTGCCAGGCACTTTGCTCTGACCTGAAAACATGGATGATTTCTAAGTCTTCATCAACTTGATTAACATAATGCACTTTTCTTCAGTGGGAAATAAGTCTGAGTCACACATTAACACAGTACCAAATTCCAAATTCAAAGATACCTGTCTACTGTAAAAATTAAAGGCCCAGCAACAAAAGTGCTGTGGCACCAGAAGCTATGTGCTCGACAGTAAAGGTTGGAATACAGGCTCTAGAGCTAGACAGCCAAAGGTGTGAATCCCAGCTCAAACTCTCTAGGGCGGTGCTTTACTCTCTGGGCCTCAGTTTCCTCATATGTCAAATGGATAATACTAGTTCTTATCTCATAAGGTACTTGTAGGGATTAATAAGCTACCATCTGTAAATCAATCAATACACACAAAGAACAGTTCCTGTAGCACTGTAAACATTCATTAAATGTTAGCTATTATTACCTTTGGAAAAGGAAGCATAACAATACACCTATAAAAATATCTGTTTTTATCACTCTGCTTCACCACTTTTAAGTTTCATATGTATTTTCTATACATGTCAAATATCACATAATTTTTTAAGAATAATTCCTAGACAACCATATTGCTAGTTTCAGATGGTGATCTGGGATGGGAGTCAGCTAGGAGAGGGAGAAACAGTGAGGGGAATCAGATTTCCCAATTAGTGCTGGGCTAGAATCTGGAAGGTTCCATACCAAACTTTAAACTCACTGACAACTAGGAAAGACAAAGGCCTCGAGGTCACCTTGCTCAACTCCCACACTGACAGAGAAGTCAGTGTTTCAAGACCTTCCAGTTCGCTAATGGCAGATATGAGGCTCTTCCGGCTACCTATGTCTTAGATATTCTAAGTGGGAGGCAAGGAGGGAGACATTTTGCAAAGAGGAAAAAGACAGACTTTGGGAGGTTAGCAACAGTAGCCAACATTTATCAAGCATTTATTACACCCCAGGTACTGTGTCAAGCACTTTACATCAGTAGCCTTATATAATTTTTGCAAAACCAGTGACATAGTTACTATTATTAACCCTACTTTCAACTGAGGAAGTGGAGGCCGAGAGAGATCAAATGACTTGCCCCAAATCACAAAGCCGTGAGTGGTAGAGTCGGTCAATGAACTCATGCTGTTTGATCCCAGAGTCGGAACTTTTACCACTAAATGATATTGCCCAAGTTTAGCAACTGAAAAGGCAGTGAAGTTTGTAAGGGTCTTTCTCCTACTTTTTTGGTAACTTCTAGAGTGGTATTTACGCAGCCTATCTAGGGCAGCTGAGGGATGCGGGAGTCCCTGTCATCCCCTGTGGCTCCAAGGCTTAGTTTCTACCACCTTGTCCATCCAGCAGATCGTCAATGAGCTCAGCCAAATGCCCTTAACGGGGCTTGCACTGCAGAGAAGAAATTCAGCAGGATCTCTGCTCTCAAAGAGTTTGTGGCACAGCTTCAACCCTGCTTTCCCCCCACCTCTGTAGTTACGCACCAAAGAGACCATGGACCACGACTTCCAGCAGTCCGTCCTATCTCACTACTGAGATCACTCAGCCTTCGGTGCCCCTCTGTGTACATTTCACAGATGAACTCCATTCTCCTCTCCTCCTAGTGCTGTATGCTTTTTGTCTTTGAAGAGCTGGGGATTATTTTCATCTCTATCTTTTTCTTGTCCATCACCAAGGAGTAGGACAAGAGGGTTAGCTTAAGGAGCTAACAAAAATGCAAAGAGGATAACTTCTCTACTGCCTTTAACTTTGGGAAAGACCTGTGGGACTCCCTAGTATTTGCTCAAAAATGTTCAAAGGAAGACATGGAAAATTTCACCCTCAACACTTTGCTGCCCAGGAAGAAAACCCCAGAACTCCAGGGGCCAATTATGCCGCTGCCTTGAACTTTGACCTTAGAAAGTCTCCCTCTGGTTTTAACCTGACTGGAACTGAGGGCAGATGACAGCAGAGAGCCAGCGGAGTGTATAAGGTGGTCAAATTTAATGACTGCCTGGCCTTCAGAGCCGCATTCAGAGGTTGTAGTACCATGCCAAACCTACAGGTTGAATGAATGAAAGCAAGGCTCACCGTTACTTCATTTAAATGCATCAACTCCTACTTTGCTCACCACAGCATGCCAGGAGCTGGGCACTCAAAGCCCAGGCAAGCTCTGAAAATCAACCAGTATTGATTTGTGCTAGTAAAACTAGAGCGAGAGAAGACAGAGTGAGCAGAGAACATGGCAGCAGCAAGACGGGGGAGACACAGGACTGAATTTCTGCACACAGGTGTGAGGGAAGGACCAGATGTGAGCTGGGAGAAGGGCAGCTTGATGTGACACTCCTGGATGGAGTTGCAAGAGTGGCTCTTGATGACGCCCCTTGCTTCTGCTTTTTCCTGGCCAGCTGGAGCTTAAAACGTGAAAAACAATCTTAGCAAGGAGCTATAAAGAGTTACGCTCTAAACTTGACTTTAGCTTTGTAACTTGAGTCACCGAACCTTTCAGAATCTGAGTGTAAAATGACAGTAAAATGTATACAGGAGCTCATAATGCTATTCTCACTTTTATATTTTAAAAATTTCTCAATTTTTAAAAATGGGGCTAATAGTACCTATTGCTTAGTTACTATGAGGATTACATGAAATAGTTAGGTAAAACACCCATTACACTGCCTGACGCTTTGTATGTGTTCAATAAACAGTAACTACTGTCAGCATGATATGAAATACAGTAATATGAAGTATTATAATACAATGAAATATTTTAATAATATGAAGATGTTAAAGTTCAGCAGAACTTTTGTTAAAGCTCTGGAAAGGAATAAGGAGGAGAACCAGTGCATGAGTGACTGCAGACTTAGGAATACAAGACAGCCTTTCCCAATGCAGTCTCATAGGCCTCACTGTTCCACCACTTTCATCTTCCCGTTACTACTTTACTTGTCCATTCAACAAGTATGTACTGACTGCTGACTGCATAAAGAACTCAGTGCTAAAAGTGAAGATGAGAGAGGAAGGCAGAGGGGCCTTTAAAGACAGTTTGAGTGCAGACGGCTATAAGCCACTGAAGCCATATGCAAACCACGTTGAGTATGTGGGTACATAAAATTTCTCTGGGAAGTTCTGGAATGACCCTAAAAGGAATTTTTTTTTTTTAAGTTAAGAATGGGTTAGACACAGTGGCTCATGCCTGTCATCCCAGTACTTTGGGAGGCCAAGATGGGATGATTACTTGAGTCCAGGAGTTCAAGACCAGCCTGGGCAGCATAGTGAGACCTTGTCTCTACAAAAAATAAAAAAAATAGCTAGGCATGGTGAAATTCACCTGTAATCCCAGCTACCTGGAAGGCTGAGGAGGAAGGATTGCTTGAGCCCAGGAGTTTGAGGCTGCAGTGAGCCATGATTATGCCACTGTACTGCAACCTGGGTGAATAGTGAGACCCCCCATTCAAAAAAATAACCATACATACATAAAGAATTAAGGGCTGATAAACTGAAAAAGCACCATACAGAATTTATATAAGGAGAAATCACCAAAATAGCCTTGAATAGATGAAAAGATATACCATGATCTTGGGTAGGAAGAGTCCTCATCATAAAGATGTCAGTTTTCTCTAAGCTAATTTATACATTTAACACAATCCTAATACAAACAACATCAAGTGTTTCCTCTTGAAACTGGACAAACTGATTAAGTTCACATGCCAGAACAAATAAGCAAAAATAGCCAGGAAAACCTTGAAAAAGAGCAACCTGAAAAGGCTTGGCCCTTCCAGGTGTTCAATTACAAAGTCTCTAAAATTAGGATGATTTTGTAGTGGCATGTGAGCTGACAATCAAACCAATGGAGCAAAAGATAAACTCCAGTAAGAAGCCCAAGTGTGTACAAAGGTTTAGCATTTGATTAAGATGGCATCTCAAATCAGTGGATAAGAGAGTTTTTAATCACAAAGAGGGTCGGGTACAAAATAAAAACTTCCCCAACTGTACCATTTTTATTTTGGAACCATGTAGATCGTTTCCATAGCTTAAAAAACTAGATTTTGAATAGCAATCCTTAAGGTTTAAAACAAATGAGCCTATTCATCAAATTTACCAAGTTGGTAGCACAACTACACAGAGAAAACAATGACATCAAGTGACCTGAAATATATTTTCCTAACATTTCAAGGAACACATATTCTAAGGACAAGAGGAATAGCATAGCTCGAGCAGCATTCAGGAACATCACGGTCGGTGTAAGCAATGGGACTGCTACTGGCCTGGCAGATAACAGCCAGGGAGATGCAGGCAGAGGGAGCAGCCTCGAAGCCACGCAATGTGGCCCACAGGTCCCCAAAAGGATGAGGTTCCATGGCCCACTGAGTGTTTCTGGCTGGTGCTCAAGCAGTAGGGAGAAGAGAAAGAGGGTGCTCAAAGACAGGATCTGAGAGTCAGGCACTGCCAACATTAAAGGGTAGCACCTGTCAAGCCAACAAACTAGACCACCATAGAGCAGCAAGCCAGCCAGGAGTCTCAAGCAAGGGAATGAATTGTTCAGATTTGTTTATTCCAGAGAGCACTGGCAACAGTGTACTGAACGTGCTGGAAAGTAACAACAGGTCGCTGACCACCTAGAAGGTTTCATAACGCAGGAAAGGAGATCATAGTAGCTTTAGCCAAAAGAGGAGAAAGGAGAGGAGAAACCAACAGGCTGATAGCCTATGTATGTGATAGAAGAAAAGGAAGAACATGGGGCCACTCCCAGGTTTCTCTGCCTCTGGCAACTCTGTGGTACCATCCACTGAGACTAGGGACCAAGAAGTACCAGATCGCACATTCACTGCTACAAAAGGCCCTGAGACCATCTCTGGAACCAGTGGAGACAAGGAGCCAAAGGAGTCAAGAAGGAAGACCCGACGGTCAGGCCACAGGCCTAGAAGGCTGAGAAACAAGGCCTTGAAATGGCCTCTTGCAGTAATTCTCAGCGTCATACACAGAACCACGAATTTCACTTGTGTTTTTGTATCAAAAAGTGAGCCGGGCTCGGTGGCTCAGCCTGTAATCCCAGCACTTTGGGAGGCTGAGGTGAGAGGATTGCCTGAGCCCATGGGTTCGAGACTCGCCTGGGCAACTTGGCGAGACCTCATCTCTACAATAAATCAAAAAATTAGCCGGGCGTGGTAGCACACGCCT
>NW_007247197.1:220073-238479 GCF_000164805.1 Carlito syrichta
CCAACTGAAAAAAAAAAAAAAAAAAGCGAACTACACTATTCAAGTACCCAATACTGGAGTCGCTAGTATTCACACCTGTGATCCTCTTTTAGGAATCTCCCTCATCCTTCCTAGGCCCTTTCTTACATAAAGCAGCCTCTGCTGTTTGGACCTCTCCCAGAACCAGTCTTTAGTGCATACAACCGATCTCGCCTCCAGACACCTTCAGGGGTCAGGCAGATGTAAAATCTTTAATGTTTAAATGTAAACAACTAATATTTAAACACTATTTGGACCAAACTCTGGCCTACAGCAGTTTTCTTTTGAGGTCCCATTTCTTTACAAAACACCCTAAGACAAAAATATTTCCTTCCTTTTTGTTCCCTTTGGGTACGAATAAAATCAGAAATTAGTTAAGTTCTGAGATTAGCTAAATTCTGAGATAAGATACAGAGGGAACTCTCTGGGACCAAGGTGATGCCCCATCGACTCCTCTTCCTCCCTGAGTGAGTCCCTCCTCATCTTCCCCTTTTAGCCCAGTTTTCCTAAATCTGAGGAACTGACTCCGCCGTAGGAAGTGGATGCCTAGAAAGTGTTTTGGGCTCCACGACCTCATCCTTCCTCCTGTCAGAAGAAACAAAAACGTTATCTTCTAACAAGGTTGCCAAGAGACTATCCAGCCACCCTCCGCCAGTCTCAAGTTCAGTAGTGACGAACAAGGCACAGGTGAAGCACTTCACTGGGTAGACATCGACATTCCACAAACACTCAGCTATGGCTGACCACTTTAGATACAAACAAAAACTGAAAAGACACTTGCAAAACTCTGAGGTGAAGGTCAGTGCAGTGAGAAGTACCTGGTTTCAGGGGGATTCTCGTGACTTCAGGTAGATGGTATTACATGTGATGTTTCATTGTTGGCTCTGCACTTTTTAAGGGGTCAAGGGCCCCTCTGAGATCAGATTAAAGCAATGGGCTCTCTCCCTAGAAAAATGGCATTCACACAAATTTGTAGGCAACTTCAAAGGATTCACGGGTCACTTGCAATTCAGCCATTTACCCAAGACTAACAATCTCTGACTTATGTAGATCAGCTATAATGCATTTACTTTATGTGAGGAAATGAAATACTTGTCATCCTAATGTTGAGGAGTTGGAGCTAAATAACAACATTAGGGAAAAGTAAGGAAAGCTAGCTCTCTTTCCTTACCCTCCTCTCCCTTAAGGGCCACCAGAGTCTCAAAACCACATGCTCTCTGCAAATGAAATACTGCACCCTCCACATGACTTAAAGGAAGTGACAATCTCATCTCAGAATTTAAATGCCCTTAACAGTTAATTCTTGCCTCTATGTGCTTAGTGGCTTGCTTTCTCCACATTATCCAGATGATGGCTTTAGAGGCAGACTACTGGAGATCCAGAAAGTCACACATCCCATTCAATTTCCCTGTGAAAATCAAAGCGCTCACTCTGCTGAAGAGTTGAAAGAGGCTGAGGGGTCACCTCCCCCCCGTGCTGGTGCAGGCAGTGCTCCAGGAGGGTCATGTAAATACTCAGTATAAGGCAACAGGGCACACCAATTTGTTTTCAATCTATTTTACTTCAGTTCAGAGGATCACTGCAGACAGACAGTCCAAGAAAACAAACCACACTTGGGTTATGCTCAGTCTTCCTCAATCTCCAAAAGCAGCTGAATATTGCCAAAGTGTGGCTCGTTTTCCTGTGCTGCCTGTCTGGAATGATGCTTTGAACTGAAATAAAATAGATTGAAAAACAAATTGGTATGCCCTGGCTCTTCTTGCAGTTTTATATTATCCTTCAAAGCTAGTGTTACCACCTACTCTTTACTGGGACCCAACAGACCCAAATCACAGAGTAAAACTGCAATACTTGAGATGCAAAGGTCCCACCCAAACCTAAAATAGCAATTTAATTCAGGGCTTGTTGTGTATCACTGCATTAACACGCCACTCTCTGTCCAGTTCCTTGCTCCATTTGCTGGGCTGGATGATACCTTCTGATGACATGTGCAATATGGTTACTGGACACAGTTAAAAGCAAAACCTGACATTGCTGTTTTCTTACACAGTTCCCTTGACTTTGTACTGCCTCTAATTTGCCATGTTCAGGAGCCTAAACACCATCCTACTTTTATCTATTCAAAAAAGTCTGCCACTTGCTTCAAAGCATTCGATACTCTGTTTTAAAGTATGCAACATTATTTTCAAAACTTTTAGAGGAAACTTAAAATCATTTGTAAACAAACTGTGAAACTACCACCAACTAGGAACAACCTAACATTTTCTTCGAATGCCTTAAGAAAAATGCACATGCCTTTGATGGAGGAACACAAATGGTTTCAAGCTTAAAATGCTAAAATGCTGAAAAATGTTCTGCACAGACCGCTGTATGACTTGGTCTAAAAATAAATAAATAAATTCCATTTGAAAAGTTTCTCTCTAAACAAACATTAAGAAAAAAAACAAGGGCTGGGCAAAGTGGCTCATGCCTGTAATCCCAGCAGAGACATAGGCAAGAGAATTGTCTGAGCCCTGGGGTTTGAGACCAGCCTGGGAAACATCACAATACCTTATCCCTACAATAAATCAAGAAAAAAAAAAAGTGCTCCCTCCCCCCAAAGATAAGAAAACACTCCTCCCTCATTTTGTCTATAATATATTTCTGGATTACTTAGCACTTTATTTATTTATTTATTTTATTTTTTATTTTTTATTTTTTGAGTCGGAGTCTCACTCTGTCACCCAGACTGGAGTGCAGTGGCACGCTCCCAGCCACCGCAGCCTCGACCTGCTGGGCTCCGGCGACCCTTCCGCCTCAGCCTTCCAAGTAGCTGGAACTACAAGTGCGCACTACCATGCCCGGATAATTTTTTGATTTACTGTAGAGATGAGGTCTCACCAAGTTGCCCTGGCAGGTCTCGAACCCGCGGGCTCAGGCAATCCACTCATAAGCACTTTAAATAAGTTCCCATTTGGGGCTAAATCTGGTTAGCTTTCAGCAATATGTGTAGCAACAATCCAAAGAAAACACCAAAGTTATTCATATACCTTCTCCTACTTAATCTGCACAACAACCCTTTGTGGGGCATCCCCAGGGACAAGTGTGACCACTCGCCTGTAACCTGCCCGTGGCATGCACACTGTCAGCAGTAAAGCTGGGTGCAGGGCTAGGGGGTGGGCAGGAGTTAACCACAGCACAATCACTCCCTTCTCTGAGTTCTCCAGTACCTCAAGCTCTTGCCTCCCTTACAGTCTCTGAACCAGCTCAAATGTTCTTCCCGTTTCTCTCCCTTTTCCCTTCCTGCTGAACTGGCTCGTTACTCAACAAGCTTCTGCTTCAACTGCCTTTATCAAGAGAAGCTTTCCCTGGCCACCCAGATAAAAAACAGGTCTCCCGCGGTAGTGTCTGTAGCAGCAGTTTTGTTTCCTTTATTGCAGTTATCACAATTTGGAATAACTTTGTTATTTCCTTCCTGTCTTGACACTAGGTTTTAGCTTCCAGAGCAGAGAGCCTCAGGTCCACCTTGCTCACCCTGGTAATTATAGGGCTCAGCACAGAGATGCTTGGCACACCAGAGGCATTCAAATATTTGCTGAAAGAATGACCTGGATGTGCTTAATATTTCCCCGGAAACACCAGGTTGTGGGTGCTGGCCAGCTGCTAAGGACACAACAGGTACCTCACTTTGAGAGGCTCCTAAGCTAGTAGGAAGGACAATAAATAGATGGAACAATACAGGGTGGTGAGTGTGAGTCACCGGTTTAGCTTCAGCTCCCAGCTCCCTTATGCATCGGCTATGAAACCTTGGACATCTTTCCTCAGTTTCCTCATCTGTAAAACGGTAGTATTAATACTACCAATGTCATAGTGTTGGTGTGAGGCTTAAATGATAGTCCATGTAAATAAAGCACTTAGCACAGTACTTGGCACAAAGGAATCACTAAAACAAATACAAACACACACACACACACACACACATATATGTATGTATGTGTTTTATTCTAATAGCTTAACATGTATTAACTACTGGACAGGCATGGTGGCTCACGCCAGTAATCCCAAGAGGCTGAAGAGGGAGGACTGCTTGAGCCCAAGGGTTGGAGACCAGCCTGGGCAACACGGAGAGACATCACCTCTACAAAAATTAACCTTAAAAAAAAAAAACTAGCTGGGTGTGGTAGCATGTGCCTGTTGTCCCCGCTACTTTGAGAGGCTGAGGATAGAGGACTGCTTGAACCCAGGAGTCCCAGGCTGCAGTACACACCGTGCCATGGCACTCCAGTCTGGACAACAGTGAAACCCCAACTCTAAAAAATACAAAACAAAAACTGCTAATGTTATTGAGATGATGCTAAGGCAGCTGTATTTGAAATTATCTTTGTATAGCATCTGTCCAAGCCCCCTACAGAATTCAATTCCATGGAAGGGCAGAAATCATGTTGGTCTTATTCACCACAACATTTCCAGGAATTTTTATCATCTGGGACACATAATAGATTTTTTAAAAAAATACTAAATGACTAATGAGTGTACGCATGCAAGCATGGGGTGTTCTGAAACCATTTATTAAATCAGTGATGAATAAGTTTGGGAACTGGTTGGGGGGAGAGGGGCAGAGTTAGCCAAATAGAGAAAAACTTCACTTTGAGATGTAATTGCATCGCCATAAAGCACACAAAGATCGGGATACAATTCCAGGGAAGAACCAACAGTTCCAGGTAGAAAAGACTTTAAGGAATAAAGTACAAAGCAGTTTGACCTAGGCCAGCAGGCTGGGGGCTATTATAGGGCTGGCTCCATTTGCCAGCCCTATAGCCTAGCACAAATAGCTTCACCACTCAGAATTGGCATCTGCCTCTTTTGTAAAATGGAAATATCATACTTATAAAGCATTGCCATAAGTACAACGCTCGTATGGATATAAATAAAGCACCTGGCTCACTGCAGCACTGGGTAGATGGCAATATTGCTATTCTAAGTAAGAGAACAACTCCTGCTTTAAACAGAAAGATCAGAAAGAGTAACGAAAGCACGTGTTTTGTCAAGTGAAGATCTCTAGGTGCCGGGGCAGTTTTAACTCGTTTCCCATTCCGTGAGAAGAGACCAGAGCAATGGCTGAAGGACAAGGCGGACCCAATCTCCTTGCGTCTGGGGCAGAGGTCAGCAGACTTTTTCTGCAAGGGGCCAGACAGAAATATTTTGGGCTTTGTGAGCCAGGCGATCAAAGCCCGGCAATGGCTGCGCAACTTACTCAACTCTGCCCTCTTGGCAGGAAAGCAGCCGCAGACAATGCAGCGACAATGAACATGGCCGTGTTCCCGTTAAACTTCATCCGTGGACACTGAAACTTGGTTTCATGTAATCTTCGCAAATTACACGAGACAGTCTTTTCCCCCAGCCACTGAAAAACGCACAAGACGTTTTTAGCTCCCAACAAACAACAACCGGGAGGGGGAGCGCATCAGGCCCAAGGCTGTCGGGTGCCTACGCCGGGTGGGGACCCGCAGGGGCGGGCGGAGCGAGACGGCGAGCCGAGGCCTCCGGTCGGGCCGGGCGGGAGGCCCCGGGCGCACAGCAGGCCCGGGCCGGGGTCAGGCCGGGCCCGGCGCCCCGACCGCGTCCCCGCGGCCTCTCCCCTCGGAGACTACCTCGGAACCTGCGCTCGGGGTGCGGGCCGCCCCCGGGAGGCCGCGTCCCGGGGCGGGGGAGGCGGCCGTGACCTGGGCGAGTCCCGCGGAGCTCGCCACGCGGAAGGGTCTGCGTGCGCCCCTCTTCTAGGGCGCCCCCGGGCCTCCGCAGCCAAAAGGGTCTCCACGCGGAGTCCCAGCCCCGTTTCTATGGTTACCTGTTCAGCACCGATTCAAACTGCCGTTCTTTATTGACAGCGCCTTAGAGGACACGAACACTCCTGCCCGAAGGGAACAATAAAGCTTTCACCATTCAACAGCGCCAGAGACGCCAGCAGGCGGCCATCTTGAGAACGGCGCCGAACGGGTATAAGCGGGGAGGGGGCGGCCCGGCCTTCCTCCCGCGCCACAGTCATGTGATGGGGCGGGGCTCGTGAGGGGCGGGGCCTGCGTCACGCGCTCGCTCTCCCCCAATGCCAGAACCCTGGGGCAAGCCGGTGGCTAGCCTCTTCTCTGACCTCTGACCTGGGTCACGCCCTCGCCTCCCCACCCCTCCTAAGTTCTGATGGGGTTCCACCGTCCCTCAGTGGAGCTGCTCTAGGGTTAGGGTCTTGCTTCGAAGAATGGCAGAGAAGTAAACACAAAGGCTTCTATTCATTGTTCCAAAACAACACGTGACCCGACCCCTTGCCCCCAGACGCACTCTCATTGGTGGAGAGACTGGGCGCCGCTCGACTTGATAGGCCGACAGGCCGAGTATCAACCAATTACGCTGTCTTGGGGGAATTCTGATCCCGCCCCTCCCACCCCCAGTTTTAGGATTTAGGGAGTTGGGGGGAAGAGGGTACCTAGCTTTTCCCTTGCTGATTTTTCCTTTCCCACGCTTTGTCACACACCATGCGTTCCACGTTGAAGCATCCCCTTGTCATTCTTGCACATTTAAGTCAGATCCAACAGCATCAGACAAATTAAGTCACAGCAGTGCTGACCTGCTGAACACAGTCACCCTATCACTGACATGCTGCCACTTTTTCTGTGACTGCCAGTCATGCGCCCAAAACCAGCCGTCTAAGTACAATGTCGAGCTCCCTCTGTGGTTGTAGCTGTTATATCCACAGTTAATATTTAGTCGTTCCAAGAACCATCACTGTCAGGTTGACTCACCCCATCACCATTTTAAATCACAAATTCAATCTACTGGGCAGAATTGTCACTTGCATTGTTGCCATCACCAGGTCGATCATATTTACTGTCACTGTCTGATATGCAACTGTTGTCAATGACCATAAACTTCAAACACTCTGTTCAATATAGCACTCTGTGTGCCCAGCTGTTGTCTCTTCATTTGTTTTCACTGTCATTGACATTCAGCTACTTTCACTGCCACATGGCCAAGCCAATATTTAACAGGCCCCTACAGGGTACACAGTTGTCCTTGTTACTGTTCAATTAGTCACTTTCACTATTATACTCACATGTCACTGTCACATTCAGTGTCACATTCAGTGTCAGAATTCTGACATTCAATCACTTTTGTGGTCACTAGAGTCATGCCCATGGCTGTTGTGTCTCCTAATCACTCATTTCCACCACCCCCACGTTCTCTTTTAGTGGGAGCCCCCAATGTAGGGTTGCCAAATTTAGCAAACATAAAGTTAAGAGGGGATTTCTTTTGCAGCAGTATCATTGCCAATGTGCTGTATGTGAATGTGGATGCTTGAGGCTCAAAAGTCTCAATGAGAATAAGTTTTAAGGCACCAACTGTCCCTCCTGTTCCACTTAACAAGACTCTTCGTCCTACAGGGACTAAAAGGAGACAGCACAAGAAAAGTGGTAACTAAGTACACTGAATTCTTGGAACTGTGGCTACAAAGAAGATAGTTTTTTGAAGTTTGTTTTCTTATTTTAAAAGGAATACATGTTTATTGAAGAACACTTAGGGTAAACAATTTGCTCAAAGAAACAGCTACTAAACAGTAAAGTTAGGGTGCAAATATGGGAAAGAATATTTCCTTCAGAAGGAATGTTTAGGACATTACAAAGCTATCCCCCAACTCACCTACACCTACCTGCACATACACAGTCAATGGGTCAATGGCTAAAGTTTCTTCAAAATCATTTACTTGAAATTTTGCATTATTAGAAATTCTCATGGGGCTGACTTGACTATAGTTCATGAAGAACAGCATAGGGTCATAGAAAGCAAAGACTTGGCTTCTGGCTGATCATCGTATGGAAGAATAAGAGGACAACGGCTGGACTTTCTAGACCTTCTCAGGGCCTCATCTTCCCACAGACACTGAACAGCTTTGGACAAATAACTTGTGTTTCCCAATTGCTAGAAGGACTCAAACCTTGACCTTGAGGGGAAGGTACTTAAGGACTTTTCAACTTTTTCTACCTTGGTAGAAGATGTTCCCATGCAAGCTGCCTGAGCAGCTCTAGCTAACCTACCAACTGTTTCCAGAATAACTACTACATGCCAGGAACACTGAGGTCAATAGAATACATTCCCAACGTAAGAATAGTAAGAAATGACACAGCCACCACAACTTCTGCTGCTAATAAGAGTGATAATTTATCTCCCTCTTACTCTCGACCAGATACTAGGTCAAGTTTTTTACCTAAATCATCTCATTTAATTCTCATAACCACTCAATGAAGTAGATCACATTTTAAGCCCCATTTTACACAGAAGAAAACAAACTCAGAGAGGGCAAACAATTTGCTCAAAGAAACACAGCTACTAAACAGTAAAGTTAGGGTCTAAATCTAGGAGGTTGACTCCAAAGCCTGCACTTTTTTCAACCTATAATAATAATTTTTGAGTTTTGTAAAATAAATATGCTTATGACAAAGAAGCTGGGATTACAGAAAAATATACGGAAGAGAGTAAAACCAGAATCGCTAGAAATCCTACCACTTAGTGGTAATGTATCATTAGACATGGGCATTTCTCGTGTCTCTGGGCATATAGATATGGGTGAATGGGGAGATAATAATGATAGTAATGACAGCTTCCATCCAATAAGCACTATGTGCTGGATGCTATTCTAAGCACTCTCCATGAATTAGCATGTCTAATTTACTCAAAGAGAGATGGATAGACATAACTTTATTAAAATGAGCTCATTTAACGTATTCTGTGTACACATCAATAGCCCACCGCCTGGTGATGTTTTTCCCCAAAGCTGGTCCTTTCCTCAGTTTTGCTGTCTTCTCTCCACATTCCAATCAAATCCTAAGCTCAGAGTCCTTGGGCTGCAAATGCTGAGTCTTTAAATAGCACCCTCTGCACAGCTGCTGCCCGGTCAAATGTCTCTGCTGTTCCCCAAGGCGGTGGTGTTATTTGTGGAAGTGAAGTTTGCTGGAGGCTCGACATATGCTTTTTATTTGTTAGAGTAGGTGTCTGGGCCTTGGCATTCTCTTTCCTGGCTTTCTAAGTGTTAGAATTTCACTATCTTTTCTCCAGTCCAAATGAAACTCCGTCTTCAGATCTTGCCCAGAGGATACCAGAGAGTCTCAGATGAGGATGCTGCTGGAATTTGCCGAATGACTCAGAAAGGTCAGCCGCCTGCACATCCATCGGAATGACAAAAGATGAGGAGTAAGGAGACCGCCTGACTCCAAGGGGGCTGCCCAGCCAATGGGAGCCTATAGCACTTCTGTGGGCCGATCCTGCAAATCCCTGACCTCCGTTGCCCTGAGGCAAAAGGCACTCTAACACTTAGAAGGATGGAGTCAACACCTCCTCTGAGATGACCCTCAGGCACTTCATGTTCATCTGAACCAAAACTGAAGCGAAGATTTTGCAGCTAAGCCTGTTTCTCCCCTCCGGCTTTTGAGCTCTGAGATTATGGCCCACACACCTGAGCCCTCTTGCTCAGGCCAGACATCTGGGAGTTGTTATGGACTCTTCTCTAACCCCAACCAGTCACCACGTCTTGCCGATTTTACTTCTGATATACTCCGCCCGTTGCCTGTCCATTGTCACGGCCAAAATCCAAATGACCTTTACCTCTTGATCACTATAATACTCTCCTCCTGCAACCTCTGTTAATATATTTTACAAGTCAGCATGAATGTTCCTTTAAGATCAACTTTATTAAGGTTAATTTACATACAAAAATTTACACATTGAAAGCAGAGTTTTGGCAGATATATACACCTATATAACCACTACCATATCAAGATATTTGGAATAGACTTTTTTAGAGCAGTTTTAGGTTCACAGCAAAGTTGAGTGGAAGATACAGAGATTCTTCATCTCTCTCCCCATCCACACACCTACGTGACCTCCCCCAGCATCTAAACTTCACACATTGTAAGAAAGTGGCACATTTCTTACAATCAATGAACTACGTTGACACATCATCATCACCCGAAGTCCATAGTTTATATTAGGGGTCACTATTGTTGTAGATTCTGAGTTTTGACAAATATATAATAACACATCCACCATTATAGTACCATACAGCGTGGTTTCACTGCCCTAAAAATCCTCCCTCCACACTAACCTCTGGCAACTGTTGACCTTTTTACTGCCGCCATAGTTTTTTTTTTCTTTTCCAGAATGTCACCTAGTTGGCATTAGGCAATGTGTACCCTTTTCAGATTTTACTTACTAATATGCACGCATATTTCTTCCCTGTCTTTTCATAGTTTGATAGTCCATATATATGTTTTTATTGTTATTTTAAAACATTTTAAAAATAAAAACAGGATCTCGCTATGTTGCCCAGGCTGATTTCAAACTCCTGGCTTCAAGTAATCCCCCTGCTTCAGCCTCCAGAGTAGCCAGGATTACAGGCATGAGCCATTGTACCCAGCAGCTCACATCTTTTTAGCACTGAATAATATTCCACTGGATGCAGCACAGTTTATTTATCCATTCACCCATTTATGCAATGCTTTCAAATTTTGGCAGTTAGCCAGACTCGGTAGCTCAGCCTGTAATCCCACTCTTTGGGAGGCTGAGGTGAGTGGATTGCCTGAGCCCGCGGGTTTGAGACCCACCTGGGCAGGGAGACCTCATCTCTACAATAAAATCAAAAAAATTAGCCGGGCATGTTAGCGCGCGCCTGTAATTCCGGCTACTCAGAAGGCTGAGGCGGAAGGATCGCCGGAGCCCAGCAGGTCGAGGCTGCAGTGGCCGGGAGCGTGCCACTGCACTCCAGTCTGGGCGACAGAGTGAGACTACAACTCAAAAAAAAAAAAAAATTTGGCAATTATGAATAAAGTTGCTAAAATACTCATGAGCAGATTTTTGTGTGGACATGTTCTCAGTTCCTTTAGGTAAACAACAAAGAGTATGGTGGCTGGATTGTATGCATAGTAAGGATATGTTTAGTTCTGTAAGAAACTGCCAAACTGCCTTCCAAAGTGGCTGTACCAGTTTGCATTCCCATAAGCTTTTGAGGTCATGACTGAGAGTGTCTGTTTCTCCACATCTTTGTCAGCATTTGGTGTTGCTAGTGTTCTCAATTTTGGCAATTCTAACAAGCATGTAGTGGTATCTCGTTGTAATTTGCAGTTCCCTAGAGATCTATAATATACAACACCTTTTCGTATGCTTACTTGCCATCTCTATAATTTCTTTGGTGAGGGGTCTGGTCAGGTCTTTTGCCTATTCTTTAATCTGATTTTTTGTTTTCTTAATGTTGGGTTTGAAGAGTTCTTTGTATATTTTAGATAATAGTCCTCTATCAGATATGTCTTTTGCAACTATTTTCTCCCAGTCTGTGGTTCATCTTCTCATTCGTTTGACAATGTCTTTTACAGAGCAAACGCTTTGAATTTTAATGAAGTCCAGCTTATCAATTATTTCTTTCATGAATTGTGTCTTTGGTGTTGCATCTAAAAGATCATCACCATACCCAAGGTCTACTAGGTTTTCTCCTATGCTATCTTCTAAGAGTTTACAGTTTTACATTTTACATTTAGCTCTCTGGTGCATTTTGAGTTAATTTTTGTGAAGGGTGTAAGGTCTGTATCTAGATTTATTTTTCAATATGTGAATGTCCAGTTGTTCTGGCACCATTTGTTGAAAAGGTTTTGTTCCATTGTATTGCCTGTGTCCTTTGTCAAAGATAAGTTGGATATATTTGTGTATGTGTGTCTGTATACTTTTGAAGAGACAGACGGGGTCTCTCTTTGTCCCCTGGGCTGGAGCGCAGTGGCACAATCAGCTCACTACAACCTTGAACTCCTGGTTTCAAATGATTGTCTTGCCTCAGCCATCCAAGTAGCTAGGACTACATTACAGATCACCACACCCAGGTAATTTGTAGATTTTTGTAGAGACAGGGTCTCATAATGTTGCCTGGGCTGATCGCGAGTTCCTGGCCTCAAGCGATCCTCCTGCCTCAGTCTCGCAAGGTGCTGGGATTACAAGCATGAACCACCACTCCTGACCAGCAGTTGAATATATGTATGTGGGTCTACTTCTGGACTCTATCCTGTTCCATCATATATGTATCTATTCTTTGGCCAATACCACACTGTCTTAATTATTGTAGCTTTATAGTAAGTTTTGAAGTTGGGTAGTGTCAGTCCTCCAACTGTGTTCATCTTCAATATCAAACTGGTCATTCTGGGTCCTTTTGCCTCTCCATATAAACTTTAGAGTCAGTTTGTTGATATCTACAAAACAGTGTGCTGGAGTCTGATTTGGATTGTACTGGATCCATAGATGAGGTTGGGAAGAGTCGACAGCTTGAAAATATTGTCTTCCTATCCAAGAACGTGAAATATCTCTCCATTTATTTAGTTCTTCTTTGATATCTTTCATTGGAGTTTTGGAGTTTTCTTCATATAGATCTTGTACATATGTTGTTAGATTTATACCGAAGTATGTTATTTTGGGGGTGCTCATATAAACGGTAATTTGTTTTTAATTTCAGATTCCACTTGTTCAGTGCTAGTATATAGGAAAGCAATTGATTTTTGTAGATTAACCTTGTATTCTGCAACTTTGCTATAATTGCCTGTTAGTTCCAGGAGTGGTTTTGTTGTTGTTGTTTGTTGTTGTTTTGGTCAGTTCTTTCAGATTCTCTACATAGATGATCATGTCATCTGCAAACTAAAACAGTTTTGTTTCTTTCTTCCTCACTTGTATATCTTTTATTTCCTTTTCTAATCTCGTTGCATTAGCTAGGACTTCCAGTACAATGTTGAAAAGCAGTGGTAGCCGGGCTCGGTGGCTCAGCCTGTAATCCCACGCCTTTGGGAGGCTGAAGTGAGTGGATTGCCTGAGCTCGCAGGTTCCAGACCCGCCTGGGCAGTGAGACCTCATCTCTACAATAAATCAAAAAATCAGCCGGGCACAGTAGCACATGCCTGTAATTCCGGCTACTTGGAAGGCTGAGGCAGAAGGATCAGCCGGAGCCCAGCAGGTCGAGGCTGCGGTGGCCGGGAGCGGCCACTGCACTCCAGTCTGGGTGACAGAGTGAGACTCCAACTCAAAAAAAAAAAGAAAAAAGAAAAGAAAAGCAGTGGTGAGTGTGGCATCCATGTGATACTCATAATCTCAGTGAGAAAGTTTGAGTTTCTCACCATTAAGAATGATGTTAACTCTAGTTTTTTTGTAGATGTTCTTCATAAAGTTGAGGAAGTTCCCCCGTTTCTAGTTTTCTGGGAGTTTTTATCATGAATGGGAATTCATGTGCTTTTTCCATATCTGTTGATATGATTATATGATCTTGCTTCTTTAGCCTGTTTATATCATAGATTACATTAATTGATTTTTGAATGTTAAACCAGACTTGCATACCTGGGATAAATGCCACTTGGTCGTGGTGTAAAATTCTTTCTTTTGTTTGTTTGTTTGAGTTGGAGTCTCACTCTGTCACCCAGACTGGAGTGCAGTGGCCGCTCCCAGCCACCGCAGCCTCGACCTGCTGGGTTCTGGCGATCCTTCCACCCCAGTCTTCCAAGTAGCTGGAACTATAGGCACGCGCTACCACATCCGGCAAGTTTTTTGATTTATTATAGAGATGAGGTCTCACCAAGTTGCCCAGGCGGGTCTTGAACCCATGGGCTCAGGCAATTCACTCACCTCAGCCTCCCAAGGCGCAGGATTGCAGGCTGAGCCACCGAGCCCAGCTTAATTTTTGATTTATTGTAGAGATGAGGTCTCGCCAAGTTGCCCAGGCAGGTCTCGAACCTGTGGGCTCAAGCAATCCACTCACCTCGGCCTCCCAAAGGCATGGGATTATAGGCTGAGCCACCGAGCCTGGCTTGTATAATTCTTTTTTAGACATTGTTGGATTAAATTTGCTAATACATTGTTGAGGATTTCTGCCTCTTTGTTCACGAGCGATATTGATCTATGATTTGCCTTTCTTGTAAAATTTTTGTCTGACTTTGGATTAGGTTAATGTTGGTCCCAAAGAATGAATTAGGAAGTATTCCTTCTTCTAACTTCTGAAGGAGTTTATAAAGAATTGGTATAATCTGTTCCTTAAATATTTGGTATAATTCATCAGTGAACTCATCTGGGTCCATTACTTCCACTTTGGGAAGGTTATTATTGATTCAACTTCTTTAATAGATAAAGGCCTATTTAAATAGTCTGTTGTTGCATGTATGAGTTTTTGCAGATTGTGTCATTCAACAAATTGGGTCATTTTATCTAGGTTATCATATTTGTGGGCATAGAGTTGTTCATACATTTTTTTGTTATACCTTTAATGTCCATGGAATCTGTAGTGATGTTCTCTCTTTTGTTTCTGATTTCTGATATTAGTAGCTTATGTTTTGCTTTTTTATCTTAGTTATTCTGGATAGAAGATATTGATTTTATTCATCTTTTCAAAGGATGAGCTTTTGGTTTCATTGATTTTCTGTTTTCAATTTCATTGACTCCTGCTCTAATTTTTATTTCTTTTATTCTGCATACTTTGAACATAATTTGTTCTTCTTTTTCTAGTTTCCTAAGGTGGAAACTTAGATGATCAATTTTAGATCTTACTTCTTTTCTAATACATACATTCAGTGCTGTAAATGTCTTTCCTTCCACTGCCTTTTCTTCTTCCCACAGATTTTGGTAAGTTGTGTTTTCATTTTCACTCAGCTAAAAATATTTTAAAAATTCTTTCGAGATTTCTTCATTGACCCAAATTAATTAAAGATTTCTTCTTTAATTCCACTGTGATCTCAGAGAAGACATTGTATAATTTCTATTCTTTAAAATTTGTTAAGGTATGAATGTGATCGATCTTGATGAATGTTCCACATGAACTTGAGAAGAGTGTGTCATCTGCAGTCATTGGAGGAAGTAGTCTATAGAAATCCATTGTATCCAGTTAACTGATGGTATAGTTAAGTTCAACTGTGTCTTTACAGCTGCATATGTCCATTTCTGATAGAGGGGTGTTGAAGTTTCTGACTATAATAGTGGATTTATCTATTTCTCCTTGCAATTTCTTCAATTTTGCCTCATGTATTTTGATTTCTGTTAGGCACTTACAGATTAAGCATAGTTATGTCTCCTTGCAGTACTGGCCTTTTCAACATTGTGTAAGACTCCTCTTTATCCTTCATAACTTTCCTTGTTTTGCAGTCTGTTCTAACTGAAATTAATGAAGCTACTCTGGCTTTCTTTTGATTAGTCAAGACTTCCATGAGCTGTGATCATCATGACCATGCCACTGTACTCCAGCCTGAGTGACACAACGAGATCTCAACTCAAAAGAAAAAAAAGAAGAGACAGCCTAGAAATGAACCATCCCATATAAGGTCAAGGAACTTTTGACAACGGTACCAAGACCATACAACAACAAAAAAAGTTTTTTCAACAAATAGTGCTTGGAAAACTGGAAATCCACATACAAAATTAATGAAGTTGGATCCTTATCTAATGCCATTTGCAAAAATTAACTCAAAATGGATTGAAGACCTAAAACCTAAAGCTGTAAAACTCTTAGGAGAAAACATAAGGCAAAAGTTTTGAAAATGTTCGATTTGGCAATGATTTCTTTGATATGACACCAAAGGCACAGGTAACAGAGTTTTTAAAAAACAGGCAAATTGGACTTCATGAAAATTTAAAAATTTGTACATAAAAAGACAAAGTAAACAATAAAAAGGCAACCCATAGAATGGGAGAAAATATTTGCAAATCGTATATTGGATAAGATATTAATATCCAGAATATATAGAGAATTCCTAAAACTCAACAACAAAATGACAAAAGTTCCAATTTAAAAATGGGCAAAAGACTGAAACATTTCTCTAAAGAAATATAGAAATGACTAAAAAACACATGAAAAGATTATCAACATTACAATCATTAAGGAAATGCAAATTATAACTACAGTGAGATACCCCCTCACACCCTTTAGGTTGGCTACTATAAAATAAAAATAACATAATAAATGTTGGCAAGGTTGTGGAGAAACAGGAACACTTGTGCACTGTGGGTAATAATGTAAAATGATGCAGCTGTTGTGGAAAACAGCTTGGCAGTGCCTCAAAAAGTTAAAAATAGGATTAGCATATGATCTGACAATTCCACTTCTGGGTGGATACTTCAAATAACTGGAAGCAGGGTCTTGAACCCATGTTTATAGCAGCATTTATTCACAACAGGTAAAACATGGAAGCAACCCAAGTGTCCACTGATGGACAAAATTATATCACACAATGGAATGTTGTTCAACATGAAAAAAAATTCTGCAATATGTTACAACAGGGATGGACTTTGGGGACATTACACTAAGTTAAATAAACCAATCACAAAGATATAAATACTGTATGATTTCAACTAGGTGCGGTGGCTCACACCTATAATCCCAGCACTTTGGGAAGCTGAGGTGAGAGGATTGCCTCAACCAGCCTGGGTTCGCAACCAGCCTGGGTTCACAACCAGCCTGGGCAATCTTGTCTCTACAATAAATCAAAAGATTAGCTGGGCCTGGTGGCACTGTAGTTTCAGCTATTTGGAAGGCTGAGGCAGAAGGATCGCCTGAGCCCAGCAGGTCAAGGCTGTGGTGGCCGTGAGCATGCCACTGTGCCCCAGCTTCGGCAACAGAGTAAGACGCTGACTCAAAATTATAAATAAATAAATAAATTTAAAAATACCGTATGACTCCACTTACATGAAATACTTAGAATAGTCAAAATTATAGAGACAGGAAGTAGAGTGGTGACTGCCAAGGACTGAGAGTAGGGGGAAATAGGGAGCTGTTTATTGGGTATAAAGTTTTGGTTTTACAAGACGAAAAGAGTTATGGAGATGGAGGGTGACGATGATTGTGCAACATTATGAATGTATTTAATAACACTAAACCCTACACCTAAAAGTGATCAAAGAGGGTAAATTTCATGTTATATATATTTTACCACAATAAAAAAATTGAAGAAAAATGTGCATCCACCCCACCTTCCTATGACTGGATCCCCTGAGTCTTTATCACTCAGAATTGGACACATTCAGCCTCCAGGAATTCGTCAATTGCAGTTCAAGTTTCCCTGCACAGCTCGGGTTCCCATGGAGGTTTCGCCTCTGGTAAATTGTGGTTCTCTGTATCTGCCTGCTTGTTTCTCCAATTCTGGGACAGTGGTTTGCACTGTGACCTCACTTTTCTTATACATATAAGAGTTGATGCTTCTGTTTGTTCAGCGTTTACTTATTGTCAGGATGGAGAGGCGGCTTCCAAGTTTCTTACATGATGGGTAGATAGGAAACTGGAAGTCCTAGAACATGTTTATCACCTGCAGAAGTTCCCTGGTGCCCCTTCTCAGTTCAACACCCCCCCCGCACTCCCCTACTTCTCCTCCCCTCCAACCCCCATGTCCCAGCAACCGCTGATCCACTTTCTGTCACTATAGATGACTTTTGCCTGTTCCAGAATTTCAGATAAATGAAATCACATAATACATAGTGTTTTTTTACCTGACTTCTTTTACTCAGCATAATATAGTTGAAATTCACTCATGTTATTGCATTTATCAGTTTTGTTACTTTTAATTGCTGGGTCCCTTGGTATTTGTGTATTCGTTTGCCTGTTAATTTGGGTGTTTCTGACTTCAAGTATTATTAGCTGCTATGAATATTTGTGTTATTGCATTTATCAGTTTTGTTACTTTTAATTGCTGGGTCACTATAATTTGTGTATTCATTTGCCTGTTAATTTAGGTGTTTCTGACTTCAAGTATTATTAGCTGCTATGAATATTTGTGTGCACGTATGTTTTTTGTTTCTCTTTTGTAAACACTTAGGAACTATGACTAGGTCATATGGTAGCTATTTATTTACCTTTGTAAGACATTTCCAGAGTTCTTCAAAGTGGTTGTACCACTTACACTTCTAACACCAATGTATGAGATTTCTTGTTATTCCACATTCCAGAAACAGTTGTTATTGTCAGTTATTTTAAATGTAGTCATTTTAATGAGTGTGAGGTAGTATCTCACTTTGGTTTTTATGTTCATTTCCCTTTGCATGCTTGTTGACCATTAATATTTGGGCGAAGGAGGAGTATCTGTTCAAATATTTTGCCATTGTTTTTGGTTGGGTAGTTTTTCTTATTATTGAGTTATAAGAAATCTTTAGGCCAGGCACAGTAGTTCATGCCTGTTATCCCTGCACTGTGGGAGGGGTTAGGGTAGAATCCCAGTGGGGCCTCCAAAGTGTTAGGTCAGCCTGGGGGAGGGGTCCTGCAATCCAGTGCTGTGTGCAAGATGTAAAGAATTACACAGAAGTTAGATTGGAAAATATAGTTTATTTATAAAGTAAATGAGAGGGAGAGAGAGAGAGAGAGAAAGGGGGAGAGAGA
>NW_007247197.1:238499-258800 GCF_000164805.1 Carlito syrichta
TCTCTGACCTTCAGAGCTCACAGTACCCCACCCCTTTCCTACCACCTACCTGGCTATGTCCCCCTTAAAGCCTTTCCTGGGTCTTCCAGCTTTACTCCTTCCCAGTAACTGAGTGGTCAGAGCTTGTCACACAGTTGCATATCACCTCCTTTCTTTCCTTACCCCATTCTTGTTGGCAATGGCACCTCAGAATGCCAACCAGAGCAGACATGAGGCCTCAAGGCAGCTGACAGAGTGACCTTAACTGAATCCCTTAACTTTTCTGCATCTCAGGTTCCTCACTTGTGCAGAGTAGGTGATAAAGAGACCTTCTATGCAGGGCTGACAGCAGATAGTTCTTACTCTCTGAGAAAGGTCTATCACCTTAGTTTGTTGTGACTCCAACTCCTAGGACCCAGCACAATGCTGAGTAAGTGATAGGTGCACAATAAATAAAGAAAAGATAGGTGCATAAGAAAATCTGGGTCTGTCCCTCTGAGCAGTCTATCCATTTCTTCCAGAGAGAAAGAGAGAAGGGGAGAGAGAAGGGGGAGAGAGAGAGAGAGAGAGAGAGAGAGAGAGAGAGAGAGAGAGAGAGAGAGAGAGAGAGAGAGAGAAGGGGGCCAAAGCTTAGGAAGACATGGTGGTCATAGCTCAAAGAGCCACATGACCAGACCAGAGCTTAGCAAAGCAAAGGCCATTTGCCATTTGAGGTTGCATGCTTTTAAATCTTCCCTTTGATGGGGCAGATCGTTAAGGTGATTGGGTGGATCTGTTTTATTTCATCACAAGGGGACAGGTAAGCACAGGTACTGATATCAGGTGATGGAAGGCAGAGAGATGGGTGGGTTACTCACATGACTGCTGCCATGGTGATGAGATCTGTCTGTGTCAGGAAGGTCGCTTAGGTTAACTTGATTTAGGCACATACTTGGAATAGAAAAGCTAATTAGTACAAAACAAGCTGGGGAGGGGTTGTAAAACAATTATCAAGAGCTATATCTGAGAAACTGGTTCTGTCCTTGGCTAGTGATTAGAGGGCAAGCTAAGTAATGTTAAGAGAATATGACAGAACTAGGCAGTGTTAAAATGGCTGCTCACTGGGTAGATCTTGGTCCTTTCAGAAAGCCAGGGTCATCTGAGGCCAGAAGTTTGAGATCAGCCTGAGCAACGAAGCCAGACCCTGTCTCTACAAAAGTTTAAAAACTTAGTCAAGCACGGTGCTGTTTGTTAGTCCCAGATACTCTGGAGGCAGAGGTAGGAAGACCTCTTGATCCCAGGAGTACAAGGCTGCTGTGAGCTGTGATTGCACCGCTGTATTTCCAGTTTGGGTGACAGAGCAAGACCCTCTTTTAAAAAAGAAAAAAAAAAGAATTTTTCTTATAATTTGGATACAAGTCTTTTGTCAGATGTATGTAATGAGTACTTCAGTCTGTGACTTGCTTTTTCATTTTCTTAATGGTGTCATTCAAAGACAGACGTTTTAAATTTTGATGAAATGTAATTTATCAACGTTTTCTTTTAAGAGGAAAATTATTAGCACAGTACATCTGCTTAATGGGAAAACCCTGGTGCATTCCCTCTAAAGTTAGGAACAACACAAGGATGCCCACTATCATCACTGTTCATTAACATTAAATTGAAAGTATTATTCAATACAATCAGATAAGACAAATGTGAGATAATAGGATTATATAACTGAAAAGCCCTAAAGAATCAACTAAATCATCTATTATAAAGAATGAGAGAGAGAAAGAGAGAGAGAGAGAGAGGTAGGAAAAGAAAGGGGGAAGAAAGAGTGGTAAGATAAGGAGTAACAAGTATTAAACAAGTGTATAGAAACTGGTGAGAAAATGAATAAAAGCCTGCATTTACAATAACATCGAAAGAGAAAATGTCAATGTACAGACTTTAAAATACTGATGAAGGGGAAAGCAAAAGCAGGAGCAAATAGAAAGACATGCCACTTCTTAAACAGAAAGATGGCTAAACATCATAAAAATGTTCATTTCCAGTAAGCATTCTAACAGGTTTTTTTCTTTTTTTCTGAAACTAGAGACACTGATGATCAAGCTCAAATGGAAAAATAAACAACAAAGAATATGGAGAACCAGCTTGCCAGATATGAAACTATATTTTAAAGCTTCACCAATTAAAATAGTGAGCAATTAGCACATAAACAGACAACCAATAGAACAAAAAGAAAGTCCAGAAATAGACCAAACTACATGTAGAAATGTGGTACGCGCTAAAGATGTGAGAGAAAAGATAAACTTTATAATTAATAGTTTGGGGATAAGTAGGTAATCGTTTGGAAAAGAAGTTTTATCTACACCTCACATCTTTTGCTAGGATAAACTAAAAACACATCAAAGATTTAAAGCTCAAAAATTGTAGACTTTAAAGTACTAGGAAAAAAATTGGCAATTTCTTTATAAGCTTGAGGTGGTAAAGACCTTTCTTAATAGACTCAGATTCCAAAAACCATAAAAGAAAAAGACTGATGAATTCAACCACACTGCTAAAAACCCATAAATGAAGTCTAAATACAGATGACAGCCTGGGAAATATTTGAAACTCATATGACAGACTAAGAATCCATTTCCCTAATTCATGAAGAACTTCTTGAAATTCACAAGAACAAGAACAAATATCTTTTGAAAGTCTTAGTAAAATGGTCAAGGCATGAAGCAGTTCACACAAAAGACATAAAAATGGCTTAGAAATACACAAAAAGATGTTCGATCCATTTGTAATATGAGCAATGCAAATGAAAACTACCTTGACATATTTTTTTTTTCACTTATCAAGTTAGGAAAAGTTCTGGAAGATTGACAATGTGATGGTAAACAGGCCCTCTCATAAACTGCTGGTTGGAATGTAACTAACTTAGTACAATCTCTATGTAGATGAACAATACTAACTTTTTAATACTTAATGCATTTTCCCATTGACTTAATAGTTTCATGCCTAGGTTTTTGTATATACCTATGTGTGTATAGAATGACGCATATGCAAGGATATTCACTGAAATAATTCTTGAGATAGGAAAAAAATGGAATTTAAACCAAAACATCAACTTAAGTATATTGTGATTAATCCATACAATGGAATATTATACAGCTTAAAAAAAGAGTTTGGAAGTACTGAACATCCTTATAGGAAAGAACTTCAAAATGTAAAGTCAACCCTCGGATTTGTGGGGGATTATCTCCAGGATCCTACCACCTATCTCCCCACAGATACCAAAATCCATGGTTATACAAATCCTTTCTATAAAATAGCACAGTATTCTCATATAGCCTACACACATCCTCCTATGCACTTTATTTTTTTTTTTTTGAGTTGGAGTCTCACTCTATTGCCCGGACTGGAGTGCAGTGGCCGCTCCCGGACACCGCAGCCTCGTCTGCTGGGCTCCGGCGATCCTTCCGCCTCAGCCTTCCAAGTAGCTGGAACTACAGGTGCGCGCTACCATGCCTGGCTGATTTTCGATTTTTATTGTAGAGATGAGGTCTCGCTGCCCAGGCGGGTCTCGAACCTGCGGGCTCAGGCAATCCACTCACCTCAGCCTCCCAAAGGCGTGGGATTACAGGCTGAGCCACCGAGCCCGGCTCTCCTATGCACTTTAAATCATCTCTACATTACTTATAATACCTAATGACAAAACAAATGCTAGGTAAATAGCTATACTGTATTTTTCATTTGTATTATTTTAGATTGCTGTATTGTTATTCTTTATCCTCCCCTCCCAACTACAGTATTTTCTATCTGTGGTTGGTTAAATTTGCAGATGCAGAACCCATGGATACAAAGGACTGACTTTATTGCTAATTTTATTTTATTTTATTTATTTATTTTTGAGTTGGAGTCTCCCTCTGTCACCCAGGCTGGAGTGCAGCGGCAAGCTCACAGCCACCGCAGCCTCGACCTGCTGGACTCAGACAGTCCTTCCGCCTCAGCCTTCCAAGTAGCTGGAACTACAGGCACATGCCACCATGCCTGGCTAATTTTTTAATTTATTGTAGGGAGACAAGGTCTTGCCAAGTTGCCCAGGCTGGTCTCGAACTCCTGGGCTCAGACAATCCTCTCGCCTTCGCCTCCCAAAGTGCTGGGATGAGCCACCATGCCCTGCCATGAAACACTTTAATTGTAGCTAGTGCAACTGAGAAACTGAATTTTTAATTTAACTTAATTTTAATTTATATTTAAGTCTATGTAACATATTTGGCTAATGGCTACCACATTGGACAGAGCAGCTCCAAGGAATATATACATAGCAGATGTGAAGAGCAGCTGCTACCTCTAGGGCTGAGTTTACCCAAGGAAGGAACACACTTAGGAGAGTCTTCCCCACCCACCCCTTGAAGGGATGAGGTTCAGACATCATTGGAGAGCGTGTGGCTCTAGCCCACAGGATGCCAGAGTGTATATACCATTGGGTTTCTTGCACAACTTTGGCAGCTGCACTGTAGAAGTCAGAAGAAAAGCTCCAGAACCAGGAAGAAAAGCCCCTTCCTTTTGCAGTTTCCCTCAGTGCCCTCTACTGACAAAGTCTAGCATTTTGCCATCTGCCAAAGTAGAAATGTTTACAGAATCTGGGTCAGGTGTAACAACGCAGCATGGAAAAGAGTAAGTTTAGAGATGAGAAGCAATAAGTTGACAACTGGCACAGAGAAGATGGAGACTGGGTGGGAGCAAACCTTTTCTCTGTACACAGTTTCATATTATTTGGGCCATGTAAACATATTATTTACTTAAGAAATTTAAAATAGGAAGATGAAAAATATTTACCAAGCAAATACAAATCAAAAGAAAGCTAGGACAACAAAGCAGCCATACAAAGAAAAAAGTAACTTTATACTGAGGAGATGCAACAATTATAACATATATGCACCTAATAATATAACTTAGAAGTTCATATGTTAAACTACTGATAGTCTTACAAGGCAAAGTAGATGAATTTACAATGATAGTTGGGGGTGTTAACATAACCTTCTCAGAAATGGATAAATCAGAAAGGACAAAAGCAAGGATATATAGAACATTTGGCCAATTAATGAGTGTAAGCTAATATGTATAACTGTATCCACAAACTCAGAATATAAATTATTCTTAAAATCACATGTAACATGTAAAAATGAATCACATGATAAGCTATAAAATAATTATTAATACATTCCTAAGAATTGGCAAAATACTGACCAGTTATTGAAATCAAATGTAGTAGGAGTGGGAATCAACAACAAAAATCTCCTTATGTGTGAAAACTAAAATTATGCTTCTAAATAACCCATGGGGTAAGGATAATATAATAAGAATAATTAAGAAACAGTTAATATCAAAGACAAAGATCCATAAAAATCAAGATGGTACTAAAGCATTTTTTACAGGGAAAATTACAACGTTGAATGTGTTTCTTAGAAAAAAAGAAAATACAAATATGATGATATAAATATTAAAGAAATTTTTAAAAAACAAAAACGATAAGTCTCCCTGAAGAAGATAACCCCAACCTTAACCCTAAAACCTCCCTTCTCCTGCTCTCCACATACTTGTCCCTTCTGCCCCATTGCATCTCATATTTACATCTAAGCCAATCACTGTCAAGGAAAAGGTGACTTCCATGTTTGACAAAGGCCAACTCCGGATTCCTCTCTGGGAAGGGTATGAGGTGAGCTGTTTCCTGAAGTGTATGACTGACGGAGAAAAATGGAAGGATGGGGGACCGACTTTGGGGATAGAGTCCACAGTATCTGCCATTGTAATAAACAACCTTATGCCAAAACATTTTGAAAACTCAAGAAAATGAATACATTTCTTGAAAAATGTGAAATGCCAAAATTGGTACAAGAAGAAAAAATGGAACAAAATGTTCATTTCTCCATTCATTCAGTACTTATTGAGTGCCTATTAAATTCTAGACACTATTAAAAGCATTATTAATAGCCACCACCTCCATCCCTCTGCCATCAATCAAAAAGTCAACAGGTGAGGGCAAGTAAATTCTACTAAATTTCTAGAGAGCAGCTAGTTTCTCTCTTATTCAAGTTTTTCCAGAGAGGCGAGGAGGGACAGTTGACCAACCAACTTATAAATCTAGTTAAACCTTGATATGATAACCAGATATGGACAGAATGAGAAAAGATCTGTATAGGCCAGTTTTACTTATAATTACAGATACAAAACAACCCATTAAAAAACTGATGTAGGGTTTATTTTAGGAGTGTACAGATGATTTAGCATCAGATACATCTTTTGAGGTGCTTCAGATTAAAAAAAATATTTCAATAGACACAGAAAAAGTACTATTTGAGATTAAAGTAGTTTTCCTAATATAAAATTTCTCTATCAAAAACTTACAGGAGATATTATACTTGGTATACAATAAGGATGGCATCACGATTCAGGGAGAAAAGAATGAATTATTTAATAATGGTGGTGGGAGAATTGGCTCACAAAGTGCAGAAAGTGAAAGTTGCCTCCTATCATTTTACAGTAGACCTCTCTTATTCAACAGGGACACTGCCCAAGACCCCCAGGCGATGCCTGAAACGCGGATAGTATTGAGTCCTACCTATGAATTGCCACATGGTAGCAGAGTTGATCTGTCCTTCCCTTTTTTTGCCCTGGGGCCTCCTTTGTGTTTTTATGAATGTAGGTTCTATTGGGCATCTTCGGGAAGAGCCCAGTTTTATAGGAATTGCCTTGCGTGGTACCCTTTCTCCTTAATTAACTTCTTCAATTCTGCTGGCAATGTGGCAGCAGCTTTTTCATCAGCAGATGCAACCTTTCTAGTAACTTCTGTATTTTTTAGTCCAAGCCTACCCCTGGATCTGTGAACCATCCTCTATGGGCAGTAAATGGCATGTCAGTTTCAGGGGACTCCCTTGCTGACGCCTTCATGTAGGCTCAGTGCTTTCTGGGACAGCATGTTGCAGCCAATCAGAACACATTCCTGTTTGTGTCTTCCACCCCAAACTGAATGTCCTTTCCACATTCACTAAGCACTCATCACACACTGTGCCCATAACTTTTGCAGTTTGAGATGAAACAGCAAAACTACTACGAATTTTATTTTCCTTTTTCACAATGTCATGGACAGAAGGTTTATTCTTAAGACCTTACATGCTGTCCCATGCTGATTCTTACGATAAGCATATGATTTTTTTTTTCTTCCCTTATGAGGTTGAGAACTTTCACCTTTTCACTAACTGGAAGGCTTCTCTTTAGCATATCCGAATTACCAGCATCACTCCTCTTGTGCTTTGGGCCCATTCTTAAGTCAAGTAAGGGTGACTTGAACACAAGCACTGCAATACTTTGACAGTTGATCTGACCATGAGAGGGCTACCCAGTGACCTGTGGGTGGGTGGCATAAACAGGGAGGAGTCACATCTGAAAGCTCATTACGCTATGCAGAACCACCTACGCAATTTAAAACTCATGAATTGTTTATTTCCAGAATTTTCCATTTAATATTTTATTTTAATTTAATTTAATTTTATTTTATTTTATTTTTTGAGTTGGAGTCTCACTCTGTCGACCATACTGGAGTGCAGTGGCCTCCGGCCACCGCAGCCTCGACCTGCTGGGCCCTGGAGATCCTTCTGCCTCAGCCTTCCGAGTAGCTGGAACTACAGGCATGCGCTACCACACCCGGCTAAGTTTTTTTTTTTTTTTTTATTGTAGAGATGAGGTCTCACCAAGTTGCCCAGGCGGGTCTCGAACCCACAGGCTCAGGCAATCCACTCACCTCAGGCTCCCAAGGCGCGGGATTACAGGCTGAGCAACCGAGCCCGGCTCATTTAATATTTTAAACCCTTTTGGTTGTGGGTCACTGAAACTGAGGATAAGAGGAGACTACTGTATGAGGGGACCCAAAAAACCCAGAATTTATTTATAAAAAACTGTGTATTTATTCTTACATGTTTAAACTTTAGTCATCTTCAAAGTACTCTCTATTTGATGCAATACACCTATCAAGATGCTTTTTCCATTGCTCAAAACCATTTTTGAAGTTGTCATTTTGATGCCTTTTGGTGCTTTTGCCATTTTTTGGTTTCACCTCTTCCACATCAGCAAACATTTCCTTTTGAGGACTTTTTTCATCCAGGGAAACAAACAAAAAAAGTCACTTGGGGCCAGATTGGGTGAATTTGGAGGGTGAAGCATGGGGGTCAAGCTTTTTTGGGTCAAAAACCACAGAACACTCAATGTGGTGTGAGCAGGTGTGCTCATAAATCACCCATCATGAAATAGGCAAACATGTTGAAAGAATCTCCAAAAAAAATTTTCACTGAAGCTGAGCACAGCCTCTCACAACAATGCTAGCTGGTATACTGATGCCAATGGGTTCCTAGAACACTTACCTAGCAGGGGAAGCCTGTACTACAAGGGGTCCACCCTCCAAAAGTTAATTCTGTTTTTTGGGGTCCCCCTCGTATTTTTTTAGGTCACAATACATCTAGATGGATAAAGTACTTAATGTGAAAGAGCAAAACTGTACAACTATTAGGGGGAAAAACGTGGGCAAATGTCATTGTGCATTTGGGATCCATAAGAATTTCTCAAGAGAGAAAAGAGATGGACCTGACTGCTTCCAAATGGAAGACTTTTGTGTGTATCAGTGAGACTTAGGCTCACCTCTGAGAGAAGCAGGCAGCCCAGGACTGGCCTAGGGACCCACTCCTTCTGTGGTGATGCTTCCCTATCCTCAGCATATGGCTCCCAATACTCCAACCAACGAGAAGGAGGAAAGAGGAGAAGAGAAAGAAGGGAGCTCCTTCTCTTGAGAATATTGCTGGCAAATTCCCCATATACTTTCTTTTACCTTATTGGCCAGAACTGAGCCACGTGGCCACACCTGCAAGGGATGTTGGGAAGTGTAGTCTTTATGCCAGGATGCCTTGTTTTCTGTTACAAATCAGAGTTTGCGTTTATTTGTTTTAATTAGGAGAGAAGGGGAGGGTAGTTGCTGGGAATAGCTAGTAGCGGCACAATAAAAAACATCTAGACAAGTTAACCAGCAATTAGGTTGGAAGGATATATTTTCAATATGCAGTCCTATATATGACTGACATTCATATCTGAAGTGCTCGATAAATCAGGAAAAAATAAACAAGGAGAGGGATAATTCTGTATACAAATGTGGAAAGAACAGGAGCAAGCAGCTCACAGAAGAGTTTATCTGTTAATCAATAGATAAAGAGATGTTTAACCTTATTAATCATCAGAGAAATGCAAAATAAAGTTAGAAATGGATACTACTTTATACTTAAAGATAAAATATGGGGTAATAGCAACCTGCCAAGGATGTAGGGAAAATGCAAGTCTTGCTCACAGCCGAGGGGAGGAAAAATTGGAGCGGTCATGTTGGAGAGCAATTTGGAGGTACAGGATTTAGTGATATGGATAAGCAAGAGTTCCTATCACTTCATAACACAAATTGCATCTTGTATAGAAACCACAGAGAAATTCTTGCTGTGTGCACAAAGAGGTATGTTCAGGGATGCTCATTGCAGCATTGTTTAGGACACCAGAATTAGAAGTAACTTAGATGCTCTTCAACAGAGAATTGTTAAATAAAATAAAATGATGGAATACAATGCAACAGTCAAAAAGGTATGATCTCCAGTAGTCAACAGCAATGGATGTCAAAGAAACAGAATGAGACCCACAGCCACACATCACTATGTACACTAAGCATACACACATTAACAATACCATACATTGTTTATATAAACACATATAAATGCATTTGTAAGTGTACATAAAATGGACGAAGAACCTGAGAACAGTGTCTGTGGGGCAGGAGGAATGGGACTGGAAACGGAAGATGAACAGAAACCATTAAATAAAAAACTAAAATGAAAGTCAAAACACCTGGGGCCAGATTGAAGCTCCTTAAGGGTAGATCTGGGTTCAACTCATCTTTCGAGTCACAAATACCCAGCTTTACAAATGGTTGGATGCTCAGTCATATTTGGGATGAATGAATGACTATTCTCCAAACGGAATCTCACGGAGTCGGGTGTGCTACAACCTGGGATTTGTGTCATGATTTATATGAATATTTTCCTCTTTGACTCACATCATTTGCCTCCAACTGAGTAATCCCATCAAGTGGCACACCCACAATTTCAAGCTATTTCTTGCGAGGCCATTATCATTGCTTTTTTTTTTTTCCATTTGGAATTGTGTTTCTAAAGCCTCTCTTTCCCTGCAGGTTTTGAGCCATCTGCGATAAAGGAGGTACTTAAGATTTCAATAACAACAAAAACAGATTAACGAAAGGTTTGCCTTTCATGTTGAGTGTATTTCTGTTCGACTTTCAGGTGCTGCACTACAAAGAGTATTTTGTTTCAGTCGATTGAAAAGGAGGCCCAGGTACGGGACGAAATGCGTTTGTTCTCTTGTCGACTGTTTCCAAGTGTGGAAATTTCTTCCCTCAGATATCCACATGGCGCCCTTCATGTCTCTGCTCAGATGCCACCTTCCAGCGAGGCTTTCGCTATTTATAATAGCATCTCCGCGAGTCCCTCGGCCCCTCCCCGGCACTTCTTCACAGTGCTTCTTATATGATATCATATGTTTATTCCTGTATTCTCTGTCTCCCCACACTCCTGTGTGAGCTTCACGAGACCAGACCTTGTCTACTAAGTTCACTGCTCTATCCCCATAATGGGAACAGCGCCTGGAACAGAGAAAGTGCTCGCTAAATGTCTACTGTCTGTCCGTATGACACATCTGAAGAGTTCTGTGAAAACCTCTCCATCATTCAGGTCAGTGTATTTCTAATAATCACACTGATGAACATTTCTGCCTTTTGTTGTTCATATTTCCACCCTGCACTGAATCATCTGATGTTTATTGAGCTCCGACGACGTGCCAGCATTGTGCTGGGTGCTGGGGGGACTCTGGGGCAAATGAGACAGACTGTGTCTCATTTTTTTTGTTTTTGCTTGCAACAATGACAGTGACCACACGTTCCTAAATTGGTATGTGCTTATTAATAAGTTTGCTTCCTGCCAAGCAAGCACAGAGGCAATCTCATGACATTCACGGATTTTTCTCAAACCTCACAACAATCCTATAAAGTTGATATTGTTAGAGTGTCTCAAGATTTCTTTCCCATAAGTATGCAGTTTATTGGCAATAAAAAAACGACAGGATTATCTCTTAAAATTCAGCCCATGGTTTGTCAAAACCAGATAGAAACTTCTAGAGAGGCATACAGGGTACACCCTGTGAACAGGTGCAGAGCCCCTGCAAGACGCCCCCATCCTGCCCCCACCCCCCCACCTGTCCCCAAGTCCTCTTGGTGCCCTGCACACCCTTGCCTTCAACCTCACAGATTTTTTTCTTTTTTTAAAATTTTTTTTCGAGTCAAGGTCTCACTCTGTTGCACAGGCTGGAGTGCAGTGGAATGATCACACCTCACTGCAGCCTTGACCTCCAGGGTTCAGGCAATCCTTCTGCCTCAGCCTCCCAAGTAGCTGGGCCTACAGGTAGGCACTACTATGCCCAGCTAAGTTTTTTATTTTTTTATTTTTGAGTTGGAGTCTCACTCTGTCGCCCAGCCTCAACCTGCTGGGCTCCGGCGATCCCTCCACTTCAGCCTTCCAAGTAGCTGGAACTACAGGCGTGCACTACCACACCTGGCTAATTTTTTGATTTATTGTAGAGATGAGGTCTCACCAAGTTGCCCGGGTGGGTCTCAAACCCGCGGGCTCAGGCAATCCACTCACCTCAGCTTCCCAAGGCGCAGATTACAGGCTGAGCCACCGAATCCGGCTGTTTTTGATTTTTTGTAGAGACGAGGTCTTGTCCTGTTGCCCAGGCTGGTCTCAAACTCCTGGGCTCAGATGATCCTCCTGCCTCAGCTTCCCGAACAGCTGGGATTGCAGGTGCATGCCACCACACCCAGCTAAGTTTTAGTTTTTTTGGTCGAGACGAGGTCTTTCTTTGTTGCCCAGGCTGGTCTCAGATTCCTGCGCTTAAATGAGCCTCCTGCCTTGGCCTCTCAAAGTGCTGGGATTACAGGCACGAGCCACTGCACCCAGACTTGTGACTTTTTTCTCACTCAAGGCTTTTATTCAGAAGAAATGCAGACATGCACAGTCACAAGGGCTTGAAAACTTATTTGAATGTGATATCAAACATGTTTCTACACAATCACCTTTTCCATGACACAGAACTGTTCCTTCGTGAGAAAGGACTTTTGAGACACCTGAGTAATTTTTGGCATCAATTCAGAGACAAGGAGATTAGAGAGGTTAAGAAACTTTCTCAAGGTGTCTAAGTGGCCCAGAGACTCTAGGGAGAGCAATAACCCCAGGACTGGGTGACCAGGGAGAGGAGGGACAGGCAGGCGTCAGAGCTGGTCCCCATATTCTCCAACCGGGAGCCCATGGTGCCCCTTCCAGCTTGCGTCTGGTGCTTGCAGCCAGAGGTGAAACCTCAAGCCCAGGAGAACGATGTTGGCATTGCCTGGGTGACCCAGAAGATGTTGACTGAAGACCCAGGCCTCCTTCAAATCCACCTCCATCTTTTCTGAGGAAGCAAAGCATAGGGGGATGGCTTCCAATTGAAGAGAGGGAGCACCTGCCTTGGTGGGGCGGGGTGTGGGGGGTTGCTGGGCATAGATGATATCAACGCTTTCAGCAATTCAGGCATTTCAGACTTCCTGGCATTTGCACAACTGAGGTTCCCTCAGGACCCTGGGAGAAATATCATCCAATAACCAGCAAATACCCTTGGCCTCCCAGAGGCGCGGTATTGCCAGTGACCTTGATGGTAATAACCTTCAGAGGAACCTCCAAGCAAGCACAAAGCAGGTTGGGGGAAACTCTCCAGCCCAGGGGCCCCTGCGTCCCAGACTTCAAAGGGCACAGCTGCCCGCCTCTCTGGCCTGGTAGCAATTAGAATTCGAGCACGCCAAGATGAAACAGGTGGCGATCTGCCAGTGCTCTACCTTCAGCCCACACCGGCTTTTATTCTGGTGTGTTCCATGGTACAGTGACGCTTCCAGGTTCCATTCCAGCTTCGGCTCTCTGGTGGCAGATGAATTCACATCCACAGCCGCACAGAGCCCAGGCCCAAGCCGGTCTCCGAGACAGTTTCTCCCGCGTGCCACTGATTTGGGTCCTGCGTGGCTGTTTGGGTGGGCAGTGGTTTCTTCATGATATGAGAACTTTGGTTCAGCTACTTCTTAACCATGGAGGCAGCCACCCCACGGCAGGGGGCTTGCTACCCCGCACAGGTCAAGGGCATCTTGGGGAGCACCGGTTCACTCGATAGAATCCTGGTCTCCTTGTGGCGGGCCCAGCAGATGATGCTCTGTTCTTTCTCACCCTGCCTCTAGGCTTTGGCGCACGCTGTTCCTCCTGCCTGGAAGGCCTTTCCTGTGCCGTCTTTCCCTGGCCAACCCTCTTTGTCCTGAAGTGCCCAGATCAGTGACCACTTCCCCTAGCAATGTCTCTCGGGCATCCCCATCATGCCAGGTGCCCCTCCTCTGCCTCTCACAGGAGATGGGCTCCCCACTCCTGTTGCTGTCTTGATATCTGCTTGCCTTTCTCCCTCCCTGGGCCAGACGGGGACCATGCGTCCATCTTCTTTCGATCCTGTGTGCCCAGCATAGTGTCTGGCATGAGGCTGGCGCTCAGGAAGGAGCTGTGGAGGGAGTTAAATAAATGTACGGTGCCATACTGGTGAAAAACAACAGGAAGATTTCAGTTCTGTAAATGACCTTAGAAGCGGGCTGAATCTGGATGGGGGACCGGGAGCCGGCTCCTGCCACCGTGGGTTGCCAATGTCTGTCTTCTCTCAAGACAGGCAGTACAAGACCCGTGTGCTGTGTGTCCTGAGTAAGGCTCCTCCTTGTGTTCTCCTCAGTGGAGTGAGGTGGCTGGACTCCATACACAGAGCCAACTTGTCAGTCAGTGCTTGCAAGTGTGAGGCCCTGTTCTGAGTACTTTACACGTAGACCTCACTTCGTCCTCACAACAGCCCTATGACCTGGCTAGCATTACTATCCCCATATTCTTTTTTTTTTTTTTGAGTCGGGGTCTCACTCTGTCCAGGTTGGAGTGCAGTAGCATGACCACAGCTCACTGCAGTCTCGACCTCCTGTGCTCTGGCAATCCTTCCACCTCAGCCTTCTAAGTAACTGGGACTACAGGCACATGCCACCATGTCCAACTTATTATTATTATTATTGTTATTATTATTATTATTAATATTATTTTACTTTGTGGAGAGATAAAGTCTCACTTATGTTGCCCAGGCTGGTCTCAAACTCTTGGGCTCAAGTGGTCCTCCTGCCTCAGTCTCCCAAGGTGCTAGGATTACAGGTATGAACCACTGCACCCCAGACTATTATCCTCATATTCTTAATAGGGAAACCGAGGCACAGAAAGGCTGAATAACTGGCCCAAAGTCACACGGCTGGGACTGGATGGAGTTGGGGCTTTTACCCAACAATCTGCTTCCAGAGCCTTCCTCCTCACCCCAAAGCTGACTGCCTCTTGGCTGGACGACTTGTAGAACTCGCTCCTATTCTGTTATTCTCATACTGAGGATGTCTACATTTGATGCTCTCAGAGCAGTTTCTAACTGGCCACTTCCCCGAGAGACCAGAGGAATCGGTCTTTTTTCTCTGCCCCTCGTGTGGATTTCAGAGGACACTGACGGTGCAGGCCTGGGTGTCGAGCAGACCTGAATTGGAACCAGCCCTACGCCTCTCCTGTTGCCACAGTGGGCAAAGTCTGTCAGCTCCTGAACTTTGGTCGCAATCCCTGTCAAGTGGCAGTGGAGTCTTCTTCCTCAGTGGCTGTCAGGATGAAATGACACAGATGGAGCTGCCGGGTTTGGCAAACAGAAACGCAGGGTGCTCAGTTTAATTGGAGTTCTAGGCAACCCCTCGGGGCTCCCTCCCTTCTGGGAGCTTTTCTGTCCTCTCAATAAATCCTGCTTTCAAAAACAACAACAAAAAACTGTACCGACAAGGAGAAAAAGCTTAGTATAAGTGAATCCCACACAAGAGTTGGAACATACTTACGCTGATCTGGAACTCCAGTTTCACCGGGCATCCAGTATTTTATCCAACAGTCTTCCACTCAGAGGAAGCTCTTAGCCTGGTGCCGCCCTGTTAAAAAGGATCGGTTGGCCGGGCACGGTGGCTCAATCCCAGCACTTTGGGAAGCCGAGATGAGGGGATTGCCTGAGCCCATGGGTTCGAGAACAGCCTGGGCAACTTGGTGAGACCTCATCTCTACCATTAATCAAAAAATAAGAGGGGCATGGTAGCGCGCACCTGTAGTTCCAGCAACTTGGAAGGCTGAGGATTGCCTGAGCCCAGCAGGTCAAGGCTGTGGTGGCCATGAGCATGCCACTGCATTCCAGCCTGGGTGAGGAAGCGAGACTCTGACTCAAAAAAAAGAAAAGAAAGGATCAGTACCCTTCAGCAAGGTCTCTGCTGAAACCCAGCACTGCATTTTGGGGGGCTCACTAGGGAGACCTGAACTGTGACTAGCATCTGTGTTCACTCTTTCAGATTGGCAGATGGAAGATGACTGAACGCTGACCCATCCTGTGGCTGCACTGTGCATGGATCTGAGCGGACGGGCCTGGATGTCTGTGGAGGTGTCTTGAAAGGGCTTTTCTGAAATGCAGGCCGATGAGCAGACGGGCCCCCTCCTGGCCAGGGCTGTGTGGAAGCTGCAGAACAGCCTGTCAGAGCCTCGCGGTCAGTCCCCAGCTTGGCCAGACTCGCTCCTGTCGGTTCCCCAGCCAAGGGCGCCACCTCGTGCCAGCATCCAGCTCACCAGCTGGGTACGCGGCTCTGGCGGAGACCGGGACCTGGGGAGGGGCCCAGAGAAGCTCGGAGGGCAGCCCTGCTCCCGGAGGCCCAAAGGGCTTCATTTCCCAAACCCGCCTGTCTTGGCCATCTCTCGCTGTCCACCAACACTCATGTCAACTTACTAAACAGCACCATGGCACGCCGCAGAGGGGCCTGGCGAGGTTGCAGGCGTGTGGCACAAGACACCAAACCAGGAATCAGTAACACTTATGTTGGGATCAGGGGAACTGTGTGCTAGCTACGTGCCCTTGGGGGGTTTTACGTAACTCCCCTGAAGCTATTTGCTTTGTAAGATTGTCATAATCCTGCCTCGCAAGTCTTGAAGGGCTTTGGTGAGGAAGCATCGGTCATGCATGCAAACAGGCTCTGATCCTGTCAAGGGCCATGTCAGTAATTGCACAGCGTTTTGTCACACAGCGTCTACAACAATTCATTTGATCAGTCATAACAGTCATAATGGTGATGCTTCCTGGGCACCTGAGACCCCAGCTCTGAGCAATGAGCGCCTGGAGATGTCTATACCTCACTCCCTCCACGTCCGCCTCTGGCCTCAGACCCAGGACGCTGCCCTCCAGGCTGGCCCTCCTATGCGTTAGATGCTTCTTGTAGCTGGGAAGCAGAACGGCTCTGCAGTCATCAAGGGCCCTGGACCGGCCTGCCCTGCCCCAAACTCCCTGGGCTTCAGTTTCCTCTTCTCTTTAATGGGGCTGATGGCCAGTAGGCTGCCTTCTCGTGAGGATTCAGTGACGTCAGCGTGCAGCAGCTGGAGCTTTAGCACCCTCTGCCGGCATTCTGATTACTCTTTCCTTCAGACGCCGGCTGTTATTCCTGCAGCTCCCTCTCGGGAAGGGAAATTGTGTGGGGTTTGAAGCCAGACAGATGTGTCGGCCACCAGCATGATCGCCATGGGACTCTGGCAGGTGTCTTCACTTTCCTGAGCCAGTTTCCCTCCTCCTACTCCATGAGATAGGCATAAAAATAGAATCCATCTCCATGGTTGAGATCGGCTGACATGGCTTTGTGAAGTGCTCTGTGTGTCTGTCACTGCCTGGTTACCAGACAGATGGCAGCTCTTACATAGTCCTTCCTCCTCTTTTAGCCACACCATCACCCATCCGTCCATCCATCCATCTATCCATCCATCCATCATCTCTCCATCCGTCATCCACCCACCATCCATCCACCCACATCCATCCATCTATCATCTGTCCATATATCTATCCATGTATCCATCCATCCATTATCCATCCACTCACCCATCCGTCATCCATCCATCCTTCAATCCATTTATCTATCCATCCATCCATTTATCCATCCATCCATCCATTTAAAAACATCGATTAAACGTCTATCATGGTCCAGATCCCAGGCTTGTTTCTGAGATCACAGCAATAAGCAAGACACAAGTCCCACTCCGGGGATTTGCAGTCTCGTGGAGGAATAGCAAGAATCGTGTCGTTTTGCTGAGCATTTGCTATGCCGCAGACACCGTGCTGGACTTTATACACATCCTCCCAGCAGATCCTCAAGAAGACTCAGGAGCAAGACCTAGAGGCCTGGCTCTCAACCAATGCTCTCTCCCGCCTCCTGGATGGATGAGTCCGGCAAACGTGCCCAGGGTGGTGGGAAGGGCTGTCCTGGGGGTCCGAGAGAGGGGGTGCTCGGCTCCATGAAGGGAGGAGTTGGGGAGATGTGGGCACAGTCATGGAGGGCTGGCAGAGGAGGTGTCAGAGAGGGGAGTTCTGGGTGGTTGGGGCAGTGGCTAGGAGGCACCGAGCGGCAGGGAGCCGCGTCTTCAGGGGACACTGAGGACTTTGGGTGGGCTGGTGTGAGGGAGAGGGGAACAGACAGTGCTGGGAGGTGGGGGCGAGGGCCCCCGAGGTCCTGGCTCTACTGAGTGGTTTGGACCTCATGCTGCAGGGGTGAGAGTTCCCGAGTGAGCTGTGGAGGGGGTGATGCAGTCCTCCTCCCCAGGCAGGAGTGTGGAGGCTGGAAGGAGGGAGCCAGGGCGGGGGATATTTGCCATCACCTTGTCCCGGAACAAGAGCAATGGCCGGAACAACAGCAAGGCAGCTGTGATGGACGAGAGCTGGTAGAAGGTGTGAGGACATGGGCTGCCCCTCACTGGATGGCCAAGTGGATGGTGCCACCCACCAGTCCAGGGAATCCCAGAGGAGGAGCAATATTGGGGGGAAAAGATGGGTTGATGTACTTTTGATGTTCAATAAGGAAGTTCAATGGCCACATTCCAGGTCATGGTCTAGGCACTTGACTCCAGCCCAACAGTTCTGCAGAATCCTACCATCACCCCCACTGTACAGACGGAGAAACTGAGGCTCAGAGACCTGAAGTCTCCTCCCAAGATCATATAACTCATGAGTGGCAGAACTAGGATTTGAGCCCACAGCCGCCTGACGCCACGCCTGGTGTGAAAGGTTCCCATCATCAAACTCCAGCATGGTGGTGTCCAGCTGTTAGGGCTGGACCCTCGGAATCATTCCAGAAGCCCAGGAAGGTACCAGCCGTGCCCCTCAACCCAGGAGACTCTCTGGGTGTCAGCCCTTCTCAGAGACCCAGCCCTGGCCATGCCCACCCGGGCCAGCGTGGCCAGCTGACCACGGCGCCCACTGCCAGGTCCCTGGCCAGGCCACTTCCTCTTGCAGAGCCTCCCTTGTGGTGGACAAAAGACACAGGAGCCAGGGATCCATTTGCCACTTCAGGGGTTGATGAGAAGAAATAGAGGGAGAGAAGGGGAGGAAGGAGAACTGCTGGGAGAGCCGCGGCCCTCAGCAGTGAACCAGTGAGTCAGAGGCACCAAACAAAGAATAATAGTAGCTGTAGGCTGGGCACAGGGGCTTATGTAATCCAGCACTTTGGGAGGCCGAGGTGGGAGGATCATTTGAGCCCAGGAGTTCAAGACCAGCCTGGGCCACATAGTGAGATCTCATCTCTAAAAAAATAAAAAATAGCCAGGTGAGGTGGCATGTGCCTGTAGCCCTAGCTACTTGGGAGACTGAAGCAGAAGGATCACCTAAGCCTAGGAGACTGAGGCTGCAGTGAGCTGTGATCATGCCATTGCACTCCAGCCTGGATGGCAGAGTGAGACCCGGCTCAAATAATAGTAATAATAACAATAACAGTAACAAGGTTGCCACGCTTGGGGGCTGCTTGCTACCTGCTGGCACTTTCTTCCTTTATACCTCACTTAATCTTCACAGCATCCCTGTGACGTGGGGACTATTATTATCTTCATTTCACAGAAGAGGGACTGGGGCACAGAGCGGTTAAGTAATCTGCACAAGATCACACAACCATCACTGTCACACTTCCTTCTGAGTCCCTCCCACTCGACCTGGTGTGCAGCCCAGAGAGCAGAGGAGAAACATGGGGGCGGCAGGGCCAGGGCTGGTGACTCCAGCCCCCCTGAGCTTCCTGCTGGGCCTCGAGGGGCGGCAGGCGACTGAGCTGTGAATTCACTCTGCCTTGACTCCTCCTGTGACCTTGAACCATCTGTCTCCACTCTGGATTCAATCCTCTCTGTGCAGAGCATGTCTGCTTAGATGCTGTTTACGTCTCTTTCCAGCTTAAACGATGTAATTCCAAGAGTCCTGGAGCAGAGGGCGTATGCGGGGTGCCAAGGGGCCGGCGGCCCTGGCCCCCAGTGGCCCTGGTGAGGGCAGGGCTCCCGTGGGCCCCTGGTCGGCGTCCTCGCGGCAGCCCTGTGACATTGAGGCGCCCCACCCACCGCTGGAGTCCCTCGCTGCTGCGCGCGGCCGCTAGAGGGCGCTGTGCCCTCACAGTTCTGGCTCGGCTCGCCTCTGCCGGTCCCAACCTCCACGTGAGGCCGGAGAGAGAGCGCCGCTGCCTGAAGCCGGTACCTGGGAGGCCTCAGGGCACGGCTGGACCCGCCGAGGCCTCGCGGGGCCAGCGGGATCCAACCCTGTGGAAGGATGTGCCCGAGCACTGGCTACTGTGAGCTCCGGACCGGTTTCCTCCTCCCCGGAGCCTCAGGTTTTGCAAGTGCAAAACGTGGACAACGGCACGTGTCTCGGACCGGTGAGAGACGGGCTGCAAACGAAAAGCACGTGAGTGCTCGCAGGACGCGGGTGCTCTCTGTGCCAGGGTGGTTATTTACTGTTATTGTCCTCAGAGAATCATCTAGCAGCCCTTTTGTTTTTGTTTTTCTTCCCCCGTAGCCAGGGTCTCGTTCTGTCATCCAGGCTAGAGTGCAGCGGGACGATTGTGACTCACCACAGCCTCCACCTCTTGGGTTCGAGTGATCCTCCTGCCTCAGCCTCCCAAGTAGCTGGGACTACAGGCACATGCTGCCGTGCCCGGCTAATTTTCCTTTTCTTTCTTTCTTTCTTTCTTTCTTTCTTTCTTTCTTTCTTTCTTTCTTTCTTTCTTTCTTTCTTTCTTTCTTTCTTTCTTTCTTTCATTTCTTTCTTTCACTCTCTCTC
>NW_007247197.1:258839-262711 GCF_000164805.1 Carlito syrichta
CTTTGTTGCCCAGGCTCGTCTTGAAGTCCTGGGCTCAAGCAGTCCTCCGGCCTCGGCCTCCCAAAGTGCTGGGATTACAGGCGTGAGCCACTGCATCTGGCCCCTAGTAGCCCATTTTGCAAGGGCCTCCTGTGACCTCTGGGCTGGCACAGGCACTGGACTATTTTTCACATTCTCAGGATGGCCCATGACCTACACATTACTCTCACCTGTCTCACAGTAGGGAAAGTCCGTGCTCAGAGAGGAGGTGTGGCTCACGTTGGGTCACCCAGCCACCGGGTAGTCTTACTGGAATTCACACCCAGGCCTACCTGACTCCTGCCAGTCTGGAAGTGGTTTGGTGTTAACCTACTCCCTCAGGTGGGCGTCTTGGGCGAGGCCCGTTGCTTAGCCCTTGCAAGGTATGGCTTTCCTTCCAGCCTCACTGCATGTCTGATGGGGACGCACACTTCCGTGGGTCTGTGTCTCCCTGGAGTGGTTTTGCGGTGTTCTTGTCCCTTGGTCTTGGGCGTGATTCTTCCTCCTCCCAGGGAGGCAAGGCTGGCCTGGGGTATGGGTGGCTGGACCTGTGAAGCGGCCGAGTTCCTGTATGAGCCGGGGCAGATGGGGAGAAGAGCCTTGTCTTGTGGCCCGTCCACAAGCCCTCGGGATGCAGGGTGTTTGCCTGGCGGAGGAACTTGCCTCCAGGACGTGGCGGGTCAAGGGCTTGTTGTTTTCTCATTTCCTCTTGATGAGAGAAAACTTGTGCCGTTTGCATGACTCTGGGCAAGGGCCAGTGTGGCGTGGGTTTCTGTCCTCTTTCCCCCTACCCTTCCGCAGCTGGAGAAGGGTGAAGGGTGAGGATGGAGAGGGACAGCGGGCACATTCTAGAATCTTCTAGCATGGGGAGTTCTTGGAGTCCCAAGTCCTGGCTTGTGGTGCTGGAAGGAGGGTTCGAGGTGAGGAGAGCCGTCCGGTCCTCTCAGGGCAGGGATGCGGCAGCTGAGAGACTGGGCCTGCCCGAGGCCGCCCGGCCCATCGGCAGCAGGCTGGGACCAGAATCTGCCTTTCTCCTGGGCTCATGCCAACACCCACCCCCTAAGTCACCCACCCCCTGGAGTGTGGTTCATTTAGAAAACTCAGGTAGGAGGGAGGGGAAGGGACAGTGGAGGGGGCCTGGGAGGTGCGGATGTGTGCTTTGAAAGCCCTGGTGGGAACCAATTGTCTTCACTGGGCATCAGCCTCGAGGCAAGTCGGAGGCAGTGTCAGTGCCAGCAACGGGCTAGGCCAAGGACCAGCCTGTCAGATCAGCCCCCGTGATGCCTCTTGCTTGGCAAGTGCACTTCTCCTGCTAGGGCAGTGGGACCCTCCGCAAAGCGGGGGACAGAGTCCCCCAGTGAGGCTACAGTGGGGCTGTGGGGAGAAGCTAAGAAGGTTCTGGAAGGTCTGGGGAGACACGGCGCGCCCAGGCACTGCAGGAGACTGTCTGGGGGTGCCGAAAGGAGAGAGGGCCACCGGTTGCCAAGAACTCTCCTGTGCCAGGCCTGACCGGGCACTTCCTGGAGACGGTCTCTCGTCATCTTTCCTCTAAGGGACAGGTATCGCTGTCCCCATTTGGTAGATGAGTATGCTGAGGCTCAGAGAGGTGAAGCAATTTGCCCACAGTCACACAGATGGGAAAGTGGTGGGCTTTGATCTCAGGCCCATCTGCTTCTGGCACCCAGGTGTGTCTCAAAGTCTGGACTAGGGACTTTCCTTACCACAATCACCAGGAAGCCTTGTCAGAAGAGAGAAACCCATGCCTCACCCGGCCCTGCTGAGTCAGAACCTGTGGGGAGGGCCTGGGAGTGGCCTGGGGGAAGAGGAGGCAGACCTCTAGGACCTGGGAACAGCTGCTCAATGGCAGGAGTCGCCAGATCTTTCTGTAAAGGGCTCGGTGGCAAATACTTCAGACTCTGCAGGCCTTGGGAGTCTCTGTCACAACCATTCAGCTCTGCTGCTGCAGTGTGAAAGCCACCACGTGTGACACATGTGAGTGAGTGTGGCTGTGTGCCAATAAAACTTTATTTGCAATGTGGTGGGCTGGATCCGGCCCCTGATAGCTCACTGCAGCTTGTTTGGCCCATAGCAGGCAAAGCGCCCTCCTAGCCTGTCTCTCTTGCTATCTCCCCAGCAGTCCTGTGAAGAGGGCATGACCATCTCCTTTCTACAGATGAGAAGACTGCAGCCCGGGAGGTTAGACATCCAGGGTCCCAAAACGAGCACTTGGCAGAGCTGGGATTAGAACCAGAGCTCCGGATCCCAGTCCAGCGTGCTGAAGAGGGTGCTCCTGTAAGCATGCCGGGCCCCCGGGGATCGTGGCTCATTAAGGAAAGCAGCCCCCGTGCACTGGGCACTTCCCGGGAGCCAAGCGCTGAGTCAGGGTCTCACAGGAGCTGCCGCCCAGATGGTGCACGTCACCGTCTCTGTCACAGCCTCCCTGGGAGGTAGAAGGCATCTGCACTGTGTCAAAACCAGCTTATCTTGGTGCCCCGCGCACCTGACACATTACAGCTGCACAGCAGGGAGGTGGGAACCGCTGACAAGACGAATCTGCCTTTGCAGGCGTGGGTATGTGTGCTGTGCCCCCAAACAAACATCAAATGGACATGTGGTCAGTTCAGTGACCTCCTTGTCCTAGGAAGGGGAACACAGACTCCAGGCCTGGAAATGACGCGCCTGGTGTGTACGTGAGGCGTCCCCTGAGATCAGGAGCCAGGAGACTGCCTGGTGTGGGGGGAAAGAATGTGGGACTTCCAGTCAGCCAGGATTCCACGCCGCACTCACCCTGCCGGCTGCCTGCGGTGGCTTCAGGTGTCACTTTCCTTGTTCATAGATTGGGTGGGGGGCAACCCCCTCGGCTCCCCTTCCACTGTGGGAGCTTTTCTGACCTTTCAATAAATCCTGCTTTCTAAAAAATAAAGGATAAAAAAATTGGGTGGGAGATAGGTTTGCTTGTTTGTTCAAGCCATTCATTCATTCATTCATTTACTGACAGCTGTGTATTAAGTGCCTACTGTGTGCCAAGAACAACTAGACCATTTGATTTACCTTTTTTCCCCCTGAATTTTGTTTTTTATTGGGGGCAGGACATGGGATGGGAAATTGTCACCTTATGCCCCCCTCCCAGGGAATGTCCATTCTAATCTTCCTGGGATTGTTGGTGGAACTTTTTCTTCTTCTTGGAGCTGCTCTTGCTGCTGGCACCCTCTTTTGGTCCCCTACTGCCTGGTTCTTCCTTGGAAGACAGTTTCCTCTTTTTCTTGGAGACACTCCTGTTGCCTGCCTCTTCGGGATCACTAGTTATTTCCTCCTTGGGTGAGGATTTCTTCCTCTTGGGAAGACTTGTACTGCCAGTGGAGACCGTTTGATTTAAAGTTTTAAAGATTTAAGATCCAATCCTTCCTGTTCCTGTTTAAGAGTTAGTAAATAAATAATAGGCTTTTTGGCTCAAGAATTGCTGTGCTAGGATTCCCTTTTAGGTAAAAAGTATATCTTTCTCCCATGCCTAAGGTGGGCCTTGGCAAGGGCGTAGTGTCAGCTCCACTCATTAATTTATCGATTAATCCAATCTTCCTCCACCCAAACATCCGTCCGTCCATCCATCCATCCACCCATCTGTCCACCCATCCACCCATCCATTTACCCAACTACTCATCCATCCATCCACCCACCCACACTTCCACCCATCCACCCGACCATCCATCCACTCACCCCCCCACCCATCCATCCAACCATCCACCCAACCATCCATCTATTAATCCATCAATCTATCCACCCATCCATTCACCCACCCATCCACCAACCATTCATCCACTCACCTTCCACCCATCCACCACCCACCCACCCACCAA